>NW_026713630.1:0-26260 GCF_029784015.1 Lycium ferocissimum | reverse complement strand
TATGGTTCGTCAGTTCTATTTATGTACTTTAGTTCGATTATGTTTGTTTATAGTTTTTACGGCTTTACATACTCGGACATTTTCCGTGCGACCCCCTATTCTTCGGGGCGCGTTTCATGCCGCGCGGTACCCACGGATGAGTTGAAGATATTCCAAAGATGATTGGTGAGCTCCAATTCCTTCGGAGCACCGCCGAGTCCGAGTATGTACGTTGTGTTTTCTCGGATGGCATTAGAGACTTTGCGAACGGTATTGTGGATATGATGTGTCGGTCGTCACGCTCCACAGCCGATTTGTCAATTTGTGTTATGTACTAAAGTTTGTATAATTACAGATTTTGTCAAACTAGAAAGCTTTATTATGTATTTCATGATTATTTAGTATTGAGTTTTGAAAAAAAAAAATTTATGTGTGCGATAGGAGTCTGTGGGTTCGCTCGGCTCCGGGTATGGGGTCGGGTGCCCATCACGTCCCTCGGAAATTGGGGCGTGACACGGCAGCACTCCAGGAGCAATTGGAGCTTGCCAACGCCGCTGGGACATCTCCTACAAAGCCCGTACTCATCTGGGTGTACCTGCGTGGCATGAAACGCAGCCCCGAAGAACGGGGGTCGCACGGAATATGTACCGAGTATGTAAAGCATAGAGTCCAACAAACGTAATTATAACCAAACGATATGCAACATAAAAGTAATAACCGGAGTATCGAAATGCTTACTCATAAACATAAACGGATGCATAGCAAAAAATATGCCGTAGCCGCCCTCACTAAGGACTCGCAAACGTAAAGTGGTCGCCCCCCGACGCCGGGCGCCACAACACATCGATCATATCGAATGTGCACATATCGTAGCATATCAAATGGCCATATCATATCATAACATATCAGTGTGTACATGGCACATCATACACCACAACCCATGTACATATATACCGCCCTCACACCGAGGCACGGCGAACAATGCAATGGAATACGCGTGATAACATATCCCGGCCCGGCTCGTTGAAGGAAGCATTGAGGCATCCACGAGTAGAGTAGTGAGAAACTAAATGCAATATAAAACGTACAACATATACGAGAGATCGACGGAATGATCAAATGACATATCAAGAAAAAGGGTCCCGACGAGGCATAGCACATACCTTTTTAAGGTCGGGAGGAGTCTTATCAAAATAGAATCTTAGGAGTCATTTATGTATATCAAAATGTAAAACATATACGAAACTCTATAGCATAGCTCGGATGGCGGAATTATAGCGAACATTTGATAATAACCAAAACATAAGTCTTTCGGTATCAAAATGGTTCGTGTCGAAATAGTCTTTTACGGCAGCTTCAAATCCCAAAGTAGGTCATGAAACTCAATAAAATACTTATAGTAGTTATTCGTTAGAACTTAGAAAGGTAGTCAAAAGTTTCCTTAGTTTCATATTCAAAGGTAGTTTAAATAGGGCATTGGGAAAAATTCGGACAAAGTGGGCCCACCTCGACCAAATGAGGTGGCATAGGTAAATTACGTAGGTTAAACTTCATAACGTCACTTACAAGGATATTAAGATGATTGGATTGCGTTTGTACGTGTTCTAGGGGTTTAAACAATTTTTCTAACTATTCGCGCAACATTCAATTCAATTTTACCGAATGAAAAAGGGGCGTTTTTGAACGTGGATTCCGAGGAATGAGTTGTCCCGAGGTCCAAATTCAAGCCTAGTACATCTAAGACATGCCAAGAGAAGAAATGGGAGAGCTTCACAAACCTTGTTTGCCTTTTACGCTTGCCAAAATCCAAATCCCGTTTCGTCAAAATCCTACAAATGGTCACATTTACCAGCTTACTATTCATGAGGTTCAAACTTCCAACTTAGGTTTAGTATTCGCCTACCGAAATTTCTACAAAGATCTCCCCCATAAATATGACAGCCCCGAGATTACGACTCGGCTAAAATATCAACAACAACCAATCCAACAACATCAATTATCGGCTAGAATCGCCTACTAACATAAATAGTCTTCTTTCCACATAAAGTGACAACTTCCAAACTAACTTCATATTTCCAAACCAATATCTATATTTTCATACTCATTACTTACCAAGATTATTCCAACATCAATTGGAGGCATTACATATGATTTTTCACATTATTCGCAAAATACACAAACTTTCCACCGAAATCATAACTCATCCGAAACTTCCATTTTTCGACAAACATATTCATAACACATTATCATTTCTCAAATTCATTAACAACAACCACAATCTACACCTAAACAACTTCATTATCTTAATACCATAAAATCACATTAATATGTCATAATCCTCTACATTCCATTTTTATGCAAACTTAACCCATATATCCTTCATTTACATTGTAAGGATCATAACAACACAATTAGCATATTAAACAAAATAAATCCATCATTAATTCACCATTACATATCCCACGGCCAACATGCAAAATTCCCACTTCATCCAATTTTTATTCAACTTTCATTTCCAATACAAGCTCCACAATAACCACAACTAAAATACAACTTAAAATTCAACTCATTTCAACCATACAACATAACACATATACACGGCCACATGCACACATGCACACCCACTTTGCAAACTTCCATATTTCCATAAATTCTACTCATTTCCATATACTACGACACAAACAAACCTTCATAACATAATAACAAGGAATTAATTCTTACCTTTTTCCCCTTAGTTCTTCATTTGTCCAAAGTGTGAGATTGAAGAAACTATTGCTCAATCTTCCAAAACAATTACACCAAGTTGTAAAGGGACCTTGAATTAGTAGGAATATAACAAGAAAATAATTTTTGGGACAAGATTTTGTGGGGTGGTGTTCCTTCACCTTGGCCGAAATGGCCTTATTTTTTTGTTCTTGGTTTTTCTTGTTTTTCTCTTCTTTTCTTGGTCTTGAATCTTCTATGAATTAAAATGAATTATTGGCCTTTTATAAATTCATCACATGGATGAATTTTGTTGGGCTTGGGTCCTTTTTATGGACCATGGCCGAATGGCTCTTATTGGGCCTCATCTTCTCCCTTTTTGTTTTCCATGGGCCTAATTCGGTTGGCCCCGAATTGGCCTAGTCCACCGACCTTTCGATCTTAAAACGTCCATATCTCCTTGTACCGATGTCACCTAGAAACCCATGACCTATGGTTGGAAAGCTAATTCAATTATCTACAACTTTTATTTCCTGGCATTTTTCCAAATTCCAAACTTATAATACCGTTTTTTCCCTCGAAGTCAGACCACCCGAAAACATTTTCTTAAAATATTCGTTTGGAGGGCTTCCACTTTGATTTGGCCCCGTGGTCCTTCATGAGTCGTGTTTAACTTCACGTATGTGATTCATATAACTTGTCACATGTCCGGAAAAAAAATCTCGATGTGCGGGCCCCATCTCAACTTACAAATAATCCGACGTACAAAAGTACAGGATACGATACTATCAACGAGAGTTTAAATTACGTAGCTACAACATGATTGTCAATTTTGAGGAAGCACATGTCACGCTCATACTCTGAAAATGCAAGGTATAACACTTTACATACTCGCATATTCCATCGACCCCGCTTCTTCGGGGGGGGGCGCTTTTCATGCCACGCGGTACCCACGGATGAGTAGGTGATGTTAGGCGAGAAGATGTTCGACTCGGATTGGCGAGTTCCATTTCTTCGGAACGCCGCCGCGTCCGAGTGCTTGTATGGTATCTGAGATGTTAGTAGAGACTTTGCAGACAGTGTCGAGTGTATGATATGTCGGGTCTGTTTGTAAGCGGCTATGTAAGCCGGTGTGTTTGTATGCATTACGCTACCGATGTGTTTGGCGAGCGGCTATATAAGCCGAAGTGCTGTTGTGCCTTATATTACAGTTTTCATACGATTGCAGATTTTATTTGATTTGAAAAAAAAAAATGAAAGGCATGTTTGTTTTCTGAAAATTTTTCATTACGTGCGTATGTTATGTTTTGTGGGCCCAGTATGGTTAAGAGTATTACGATAGTCAGCGGGTTCGCTCGGCCCTAGGTAAGGGTCGGGTGCCCATCATACCCTATCGAAAATTAGGGTGTGACATATGTAATTATGAAAATGAATTGCTAAGGTGCAAATTATGGTTGTCGCTAATGAATTTGGGAGATGAAAACGTGTTATGAATATTTATGTCGAAGAATGGAGGTTTCGGATGAATTATGGCTTTAGTGGAATTTTTGTATATTTAGCAAATAATTTGTAAGAGGACATGAAATACTTCCGAATTGTGTTGGAATGATCTTGATTAGCAAAAGAATATGAAAACATTGATATTGGTTTGGAAATGCGAAGTTATATTGGAAGTTGATATGTTATATAGAAAAGAGGACAATATATGTTAGAATGCGTTTCAATTCGATCGCTGATGTTATTGGTATTGTTGTTGGTTGGGTTGTTAATATTTGGAGCCGAGTTAAGTCTCGGGATGTTATATGTATAGGGGAGATGCTGCCCAAATTTCTGTAGACAAGTATTGGTTAAGATTGAATTCTTAAAGCTTTATGATTAATATTTGGTAAATGTGACCAATTGTAGATTTTGGAGGAAACGGGATTTGAATTTGGAAAAGCTTAAGAAGCGGAAAAGGTATGTAAGGCTTACCCTTTCTTTCTCTTGGCATGTCCTAGATATGCTAGGATTGAATTTGGACCTTGGGGACATGTCACACCCCGATCTTGATCAAGGTGTGGTGGGCACCCGACCCCGTGACCGAGCCGAGCGAACCCGCCGACCCTTACTACGCAAATTTTTTTTTTGAAAACCTTTAAGACAAGTAAGCATAAATAGATGACCGAAATACTCTTTTGTTGCTTTTAAGTCGAATAAAACATGTAATCGTATATAACTCGTGTCATAATACAATCGACTCCCGGAACCCACGACTCGTCTCCGCAAAGTCTCTAATCGTAATCGAAATCCCGGCACGTGTGCTATGACTCGGCTACGACACTCGGCCAAATGGAGCTTGCCAACTTCGCTGGAACATCTTCTATCCCGGCTTCTATCCGTCGGGTGTACCGCGTGGCATGAACGCAGCCTTCGAAGAAAGGGGTCGATTTACAATGTAACGAGTATGTAAGACATGAACAGTAACAACATAGTAAAAGCTGTACATATGAGACAGATCATGTGTAAGACGGTAACCTGCAGAGTAATAACTATATGGAAGCATAGACAGTACCACAGTATAGAGAAGCAACCTGTACATGTGAGTGCCACTCAGGGCGGAGGCCATGCACGCTTAGCTTTTTTTTTTCCTTATTCTGAACACGGTGTTTCTTGTTTTTGTACATAGAAAACAGATACTTTTCAGAAAACAGTACTTTTTACTTGCAGTACAGACGCCGAATTCATCGGCTCTCCCAACCCCCCCCCCAACAGTGTCCCAAGTATATCATATTATATATATATAGCACAGAACAGACGCCGCGTACGGCTCTCCCATAAATCCCGCGTCCGGGCATCCCGCGTCCGGGATGATAAGCCAGCTGAATCAGGTGGACACAGTTGCCCTCCCCATTCCCCACATATACAGTGTATACAAGTACATTCATTAATATCAGGTATTATATACATTATCATATAAACAGTTATACAGCATGCATGGGAGCCCAAGGAAAAGCTATATCGCTATCGGAGTGACGTAAGGTCCTGGTAACCTCCGATTTTATTATGAAATAACCATGGGCGCTTTATCTCACCTTGAAGGAACTAGTAGTAAGGCGAGACAATCAATGAAGGTCAACATTATGAATAAACATGGAGTAGAATCATAGTATAGCATTTCATGTACTTTGGAACCTTTAGACATGAGATCATTCTCGTCATAGTTATCATAGTACCATTCTCGTTTTCTTTGACATCGTCATAGCAATTGAAAAACATAGCCTTGACTATTATCGTTATATACCTTTTTTTTATTCCTGGCTTCATTATTATCATCATAGAACTATGGTCGTCGTTTTAGTTAGTAGGGCTTTTAATATTATAAAACTTGGTTTTTTTGAAGGAAAATGAGTATTTGAAAAACCCTTGTAAACTTTTTGGAATGAAAATCATGCGTTGGGGTCATAGGTTTTGTAAGAACAGCTACTGGTTTGATAGTGGAAACGATAACCCAAAACTTTTATTAACTACAAAAGATGGAAATAAGCTTAATGTAACAATAAGAAGGAATTTGGGAATAGTGGGCCCGCCTCGGTCGAATGAGGCGGCGTACACAATTTACGTATAATACATTCCATAATGTTGCTTATGGAAGTCTTAGGATGATCGGGTCGTATTCTTGCAAGTCCTAGGGTGTTTCGACCTTTCTTTCACTATTTAAGCATTTTTGGTTCAATGCCACTGAATGAATAGTAACTATTTTTCAATCTCGGATTTCTAGAGTTAGGGAAGTCCCCGAGGCGCGAAATCAAGCCTATACGTCTAGGACATGCCAAAGAAAGAAAGTAAAGTCTTACATACCTCTTTCCGCTCTTTAGGCTATTCCAAATTCAAGCTCCAAATCCGCCGAAATCTACGATTTGGTCATGTTTACCAAATGTTGATCAAGCATTTTGAATTGGACTCTTAGATGAACTTGGCTACCGAAATTTCGGCAAAGATTTCCGTAAATATACCATGCCACCAAGTTTAACTTGGCCGATTTCAATCAACAACAATCCCGGGAATACAACCCGGCCAACTAACAACAATACCAATAATCTTGCCAACAACAATCCATTTATTTCCAATTCAATTCAATTCCGTTCTATTCAATTCATACATTACTCCATCTCTACCCATTAAATCCTCATTATTCATCATATAATTCACAACACAACAACCAAAATATATTAAATAAAATTAATTCACCACTCCCACATACACTACCATATTCGGCCAACATACTACATACACATGTCCATACATTTTTTTTCATCCATTTTCCATATATTACAACAACAACACACATACTCACGGCCTACACCATGCATACACGGTCACTCCCACAACTTCTATTTTCCATGCATTTCATTCATTTCATCATAAAATACGTAACAACCACAATTAAAATGCTACATAAGAATTACTTCATCACTTCTATATCATGCAAGAACCTACACGGCCACCCTCGACATCCATATTCTCCATGAATTTCACTCATTTGCATACATTACAACCTACACAAACATTCATAACATATGTAGGAAGATTGTTTCTTACCTTTTTACTTAGCTTTTCTCTACTTGCCTATGCTCCAAACTTGCTCAACAAATACTTCGCTTGTTCCAATACTTGTACCATGTTGTTAGGGACGTTCCACTTGATTGATTTGCTAGAAGAAAACAATTTTTCTTGATCAATTCTCTTCCCCCTTTTTTTTTTCCTCTTGGCCGAATAGGCTCCATCTTGTTCTTTCTTCTTTTTTTTTTTTTTTGTTCATGTTTTCTCTCCAAATATCTTCTTAAATAAAAGATGAACAAGTCATCTTTTCATATTTGCACCCTAGTCCTTCAATTTTGGTCACTTATTCCCTTTCTTCCCTTTCTAGATTTTTCCTCCTTTTTCTTGAATTTTCTTTCCTTTTCTTGAATTCCTTCACTTGGTCAAAGATGACCAAGTGTCTTCTTTGGTACACTTTGGTCCCTTATTTATTTACACTTTGCCCCCTTTTCATTTTTTTTCTAGAGCTTTCTTCCCTTTTTCTTGAAATTTAATAAAGAAGGCCAAGTGTCTTCTTATATAAGATTTAGCCCTCCAAGGATTTTTTTCTTGAACCTTGTAAAATTACTATTTTACCCCTCGACTTTTCTCGATATTACCACTTTGTCCCTAACCTTCCGCATTATTTCCACGGCCCATTTTCCGAATTTCTCTTCTTGCCCTTAGCCTTTCTCAATATTTTCCACACTACCGTTGTCCATAATTAATATTCCTAACAACTCGCACCCTAAAATTATTTTAGGACATAGTCTTGTCCTTCACTTCTCGCCATTGTCTCACAAAGATCCGAACGTACGAAGTACGGGCTATAACAGGACAACTCTACTCTTCGGAATCCACGTCCGAAATTGCCCCTTTTTCTTTCAGTGGAATTGGACCAATTATGTTGCTAAGGGTTGGAAAAGTTGTTTAAATACCTAGAACTTGAACAAATGGGACCCGACTACCTTAAAACTATCATGAATGATATTATGAAATGTAAAATACGTAAATTGTGTACGCCACCATTTGACCGAGGTAGGCCCACAATCCCCGAGACCTAATTGTACCGTTCTATTTGCCTTATTTCCGTAAGATAATCAAGGAAACTTTTGACTATTGTTCCTAATTTGATATAAGTATCCGGTAACTCGATACGAGCATTCCGTTCAACCATTCCGATATATAATGCTTCGGCACGGACGATCGATTTGAATATTTTGGTATAAGCATTCCGATGTAAATACTTCCGATTTAAGTATTCTCGATATAAGTATTCAAAATAAATATTCGATGTATATGTTCGACATCGGTATTCGATCTAAGTATTTTGGTATAAGCATTCCGATATGATAACTCCGATATGAGTACTACGATGCGAGCGTCCGATATAAGTATTCGCTATGTGTATTTGGATACGAGTCGTCGATCCGAGTATTTTAATATGAGTATGCTCTATAAGCGTTAATGTTCTTCATGTACGATCTCGGATCGCTTAAACATCAAGAGGTTTCGTATTCCAAACGCTCATAACTTTCCGATACTAACTCGGAAGAACCCGAAACTCGTTTCCGAGCCTTCGAATGTTGGTAAGTGTACGTATTCATCGAGTCTGGATTTATGTGCATATGGTTTCTCACGACTCTGCTCGTGCATGGCTCAATGTATCTTTCACTGAGTCCCGGGCCGTGGCATGTTATGTTCTCGCGCGTACTCTACGGTATGATTCCCGATTCACCGAGTCCCGGGCCGTAGACATGTTCTCGTGCGCATTCCACCGCATTGTTCACCGAGCCCCTCTTACTCGCGGGCCGGGACACGTTATCTATATATGCTTATGATGATATGGGGATGGCGGCCGGATGGCATATAATGATTATTCACCGAGACCACGCAGGTGGCCGGGACACGTTATGTATACTTGGTACATGATTCTGATATGCATGATTCCATATTACCGAGTCCCTTAACAAAGGGCCGGGACACGTTATTTGCATATATGACATATGATTCTGTTATACATGATCCTATTCACCGAGTCCCTTATCAGAGGGCCGGGACACGTTATACGCATATGTGATCTATGATTTTGACATGCATTGATGAGTTTATCCACCGAGTCTCTCACGGGAGGAACGGGGAACGTTAGACGCATATGTGATATATGACATCATCTGAGCATTCTCCGTGCATTCTCGTATTCTCGTCCGATATATGTCATCCTCTCGAGCCTTCTCGTACGTTCGTACTTCGTCCGATATATGCCGATCCGAGCATTCGTACGTTCTGTATTTCGTCCGTTATATGACATAATCTGAGCATTCTGTACGTTCTGCACTCCGTCTGACGTGTGACATCACCGGTGCACTCTGTAATTTTTGCACCGCTTCGGACATGCAATCTGTGATTGTAAAATAAGCATTTCGGTACTCTGAACCACTCGTTTACTTTCTGTACTCCTTCTGATATATGAGACAGGTATGTACGATTTGTGTCTGAAAATATAAGCGTCGGTATTTGTGTAATGTATTTATCTTTTAGCCCTTGTCTATTGCGGTTATAGTTCCGTACTTTGTCTTGTATACCTTACATACTCGCACATATTCCGTACCGACCTCTCTCTTTCGGGGTCGCGTTTCATGCCGCGGTACTCCCGTACGGGCCGAGGCTATTATAGAAGATGTGCCGCGGCCGGAGTTGGTAAGCTCCATTTGCTCTGAGAGCCGGCCGAGTCAGAGTACATGTGTGATGGTTTCCGAATTTATGTTAGAGACTTTGCGACAACGACGTCGTGGGTATTGGTTGTCGGTCTGTCGTAAGCGCTCCGTCGGCCGATATGTTGGTCCGTGTTATATACCGAATTTTGTATGATTATAGGTTTGTTCGGTTTGGAAGCTACGAGAAAGAATGTTTCTAAAATTTTTACTATGCATTTATCTTATCTCGATTTAAAAAGTTTAACGTGATTTTATGTAGCAAGAAGAGTCCGAGGGTTCGCTCGGCCATGGGTCGGGTGCCCATCACACCCTAGGGATATTAGGGTGTGACACCGCCGTACCCCAAATAATCAAATATACAAAAGCATAAACATCGCAGAAGATAGGTACCAACATATGGGCTCCGGACCAAAAGGAGCACTGCGCAATAGCGAGAATGTGTGGCCAATCGCGCATCACGAACCTCCGTACTGCGGGCATGAAACGCAGCCCCGAAGGTGCGGGGTCAAGCACGAAAGATGTACCGAGTATGTAAAGCATAGTAGTACAGAAATCCAAACCATAACTGAAGTGAAAGGTACAGAGAGAGAATACCGATCAATATATATACCAAACCTGTACTGAAGACATATGTACATAATGCAAACAGAGATCATGCATAAGGCTCAGGAACGTTTTCACCACTCCGACGCTGGTGCCACACACAGCATACTCCAGAAGGTTTCAAATCTCCGTACACTCCGAACACAACATATCATATCGTCAAACATGTCATATCATCAAACATATCATTAGCCATATCACAAAGATAACTCCATAAACGGAACCCGGCCCTATGGCGAGGTCTCGGAACCGTAACACAAAGATACAGCCGAATTTATCATAGTGCGCACGATCACAAACCGGCCCGGAACCGGCGAACGATATCATAGTAATAGGCACGAGCGTAGTAGTGCGGAAACCATATGCATATACACAATTTAATTCCAAGACTCGACGATTAAATACACATATACATATACTTATACATATTGAAGTCAGAAGGTTCAAAGTAAGTATCGAGTCTGTCAGAATTGTATACACAAGTATGAGCCTTTAAATTTACCAAACTTTCGAAAAATACTTCATAAGCCATTTTTTTTTGAAGATTTAGTGTCGTTCACATTTAGGAGCTTTCAAATAACTTATAGAACAAATCAAACGGAGCCTTAAATGCGTAGGCAAAGGTCCCCTCTTTATACCATACAAAGGTGGATCAAGTAAGACAAACGAAGGAAGTCTCGGGACTAGTGGGCCCACCTCGGGTCAAGCCGAGGTGGCGGACACAAATTACGAACATTAGACTCTATGGAGTCATCCATGTAAATTTCAAAACGATTCTATCACATTTGTGCAAATTATGGATGTTCGGATAGTTTTCCAACAAAACATAAGAATTATAATTCAATTACATTGAATGAATAGTGCCTAGAATCAGACTCGGATTTCTATGAACAGAATTGCCCCTGAGGCTCAAATCTCAACCTAGTATGTCTAGGACATGCCAGAAGAAGAAAATGGATAGCTTTACATACCTTTTTTACTTCTTACGCTCGCCCAAACTCAAATCCCGTTTGCTTCAAAGTCTACAATTGGTCATAGTTGCCAAATATAAGTTTCAAGCTTTTATGCATTCAAACTTAAATTCATATTTGTCTACCAAATTTTCGGCAGCATTTTCCCTATAAATTCATCATCCCCGAGATTTAAACTCGGCCCAGAATATCAACAACATCAACAATCATCACAAAACACACTATAACATAAACAGTCTTCTTTTCCCATAAAGGCAACAACTTCCATTCCAACTTCACAATTTCAAGCTAATATCAATATTTCCATATTCATTTACTAATCAAAATCATTCCAACACAATCCGGAAGTATTCCATATCATTATACAAAGTATTTACAAAATATACCAAAATTTCCACCAAAATCATAATTCATCTAAAACCTCTAATCTTCAACATAAATATTCGTAACGCATTCTCATCTCCCAATTTCATTAACAACAATCATAATTTGTACCTTAGCAATTCATTTTCCCATAATTATATAAATTGTGATAAAATCACAAAATTTCCTAGAACAACTTAACAACCCATTTTTCATACTAACTTGAACTAGTATCCTTCCATTTACATTACAAGACCACCACAACACAATTAACATAATAAATAAAATTTTGGTCATTCCTCTCCATCACAACCATTTTCGGCCACACACACACATGCCCATAACACAAAGTTTTCATACTCTACATTCACTCCCACTGTTATATCCCGCATTTTGTGTAAGCGGATAATTCAAGACAATCGCGGGAGCACAACAAGCAAGGTCATATTTTCATTTTATTAAGCGTGTGAATGACTTATGAAGATTTAGAAGCGGAATTATCAAGAAAGGTTAAGGGCATAAAGGGAAATTCGCAATATGCCTCACGGAAATATGGAGGAAGGCCAAGGGGTGAATTCGGAATTTCGAAAATAATTTTTCATGACGTGAAAAAAAAAAAAAAAAAAAAAAAAGGGAGAAGGAGTGGGCTTGAATTGGGCCAATATTTGGATTAAGGCCCATATGAGAATTAAATTAAAAGGGCCCAAGAAAAGATGACTTAATAAGTCATCTTAATCACTAAAATCCTCTAGAATTCTCAAGAAATTTCAAGGATAAAAACAAAGAAAAGGAGGAGAAAGCCACCAAGGCCATTCGGCCATGGCAAAAACTCCACAAAACCTTGGATGATTTTGTATCAAAAATTATTCTCTCTAGCCAAACAATCCATTAAAGAGTCCTTAGCAAAGTGAAAGGGGTGTTGGAGCAAGAAAGACTTATATTCATACAAGTGGTGATTTCTAGCCAAGTGAAGAATTAAGGAAATAGGTAAGAATTCATTCCTTTTTATATGTTATGGATGTTTATGCATGTTGTAGTATGTAAAAAAGTGGATGAAGTCCATGGGAGAGAAAGACCATGGTGTGGCCGTGTATGTATATGTGTGTGTGGAAATTATGTGCTAACTATTTTGTTTAGTGTTTGGTTGTTATTGTTGTGAGTGTTATGTTGATAATGGAAGTTGAATGATTTTGGAAAAGTTGTAGTTGTGCATGTAGGAAGGTGGCCGTGTGGTGCATGTGGTATGCATGGCCGTGTATAATTGTTGAAGTATAGAGGAAAATGAGTTAATTTTATTTAGTATATTGGTTGTTGTTATGTGGATTCTATGTTGCTAATAAGAGTTTAGTAAATTTTGTGAAATGGTAGAAGTTGGAGACTTGTGATTGAAGTTATGTAAATTGAGTATTATGTTCTTGCATGTATGGCGATATTGGTATGGTGTTGTTGGAAAACATATTATAAGGTTATTATTGTTTTTATTGGAAATCGGAAAGTCGTGAAGAAAGTAGTATGTTGATTGAAGTAGTAGAAAGTATCTTGGATTGAATATGGAGATTGTTAGTATGGTTGTTATTATGATTGGTAGTTTGGCCGGGTTGAATTCCCGGATTGTTGTTGATTAAGATTGGCCAAGATTGAGTTTTGGAGATGATGTAATTATAGAAGGATCTGCGAAATTTCGGCAGACAAATGATTACTTTAAATTTCCACTTCTAGATGCCCTAATCAATGTTTGGTAAACATGACCAAATTGTAGATTTTGGCGGATTTGCAACTTGAATTTGGAGTAGCACAAGGAGCGAAAAAGGTATGTAAGGTTTCCCTCTTTCTTTCTTGGCATGTCCTAGGCATAATAGGTTTGGACACGGGCCTCGGGGACAATTCCTTCCCTAGAAATCCGAGATTGAAAATAACCCTTTTTCATTCAATAGAATTGAATTAATATGTTGCATAAAATGTTGGAAAACTTTCTAAATATCTACAACTCGCATAAATAGGACCCGACTACCTCAGAACTCTCACAAGTGACATCTTAGAACGTAACATGTGTAAATTACGTACGCCACCTCATTTGACTCGAGGTGGGCCCACTGTTCCCGGATTTTCTCTATCGTTCCGTTATCAAACGATAAGTGTTGTAACTACTCTAATGAGAATATTTCTATGATGACAATAATAGCGATGATGTAAAGAAGAGTATATGTCTATGATAAGTATGATGAGAATGATTCCATGACTAAGTGCCCTACGTTAAGATCCCAATGCTAATATGGAAGTGTTAAACTAGTTCTTGGTTTTTAAATTTATTCCTTGGTTATGATACTATTTTCTAAAGATTTCAAGCATATGAACTAACGTTTATAATGTTCATGATCTCATTTCTCGTTTTCTTTTAATATTATTATTTTTCGTTGATAGTTCCGCCTATTAATTATCGTTCTTTTAAAATGAGACACATGTATATGAGATATGTATATGTACATGGGGCGGAAAATGGGAAGGGATACATGGAAAATGGGAAGGGAACTATGTTTCATTGCCACCTGGTCAGCTGGCGTTATCATCCCGGACGCGGGATGCCCGGACGCGGGATATATGGGCGAGCCGACGCATTTCGGCGCTATGTGGGCGAGCCGACGTTGTTCGGTGCTATGACTTGACATGATACACTATGCTATGACATGATACGCTATGCTATGACACGATACGCTATGCTATGACACGATACGCTATGCTATGACACGATGCGCTATGCTATGACAGGATATGCTATGCCATGATATAATATGATATGACATAATAACATTTTCCATGCCTATGGAAAGAGATACTCTATTTTTCTAAAAAGGAAAAACAAGCATGTATGGTATCCGCCTCCAGAGGCATTCCTATGTACAGGTTACCTCTTGATCTTATGATATGTTCTATATTCCCATACAGTTGATATTCATATGTTCATTTCTTACCATGTTACTATTCACGCCTTACATACTCAGTACATTGCTCGTACTGACCCCTCTTCTTCGGGGGCTGCGTTCATGCCGCGCAGGTACACCCAGGTGAGCTGAAGACATTAGCAGAAGGTGTTCCAGCGAGATTGGCGAGCTCCATTTTCTCCGGAGTGCTGCCGAGTCAGTGTACACGTGAGCTATGGTATCTGACTATGTTAGAGACTTTGCAGACAGAGTCGTGTATATAAGATGTCCGTTGTGAGCGGCTCTATAGGCCGTCATATTGTTACCTATGATATTACAGATTTTGTACAGTCGCCAGTTATATTGATTTGAAAGATATACTGTATGTTGTTTTTCCAAAAAAATTCATTACGCATTTATGGCCGGTTAGGGGCCCATTATGTCTACGAGTGCTATGACAGTCAGAGGGTTCGCTCGGCCCTAAATAAGGTCGGGTGCCCATCACACCCTAGTAAGATCGGGGTGTGACAAAGTGGTATCGAGAGCAGTGTCGGTCCAAGGGTTGTCTGCGTAAAGTCGTGTCCGTGAGAGTCCCGTTTATGGTGTGAAGCACGCCACATTTATAAACAGGAGGCTACGGGGCATCTAGGATGGTTACTCTTCTTTGGCATCTTAGATCGTGCTGTAGAGCCAAGTTATAGGAAATGAGATCCTTCGTACTAATCTTTGATTTCGGCAGAGGAATGACATTGACAGGCGGAAGCGATCAGCGGTATGGAAGGTCACAAAGCACGCAGGTAAGTAAAGATATGAAAGGTATATGTCAAATAAGGTATTGGCATACGATTGAGAGGCAAAGCTGAAAATTGAAAAGGAAGGTAAGCAAGAAAATGTGATATGTGTAGTCTTGCTGGGCATATGAGGTAAATCTAATATCATCGGATCTCCGTGAATATTGAGAGCCCTGTGTGGCTATGATACGATACAATGTGATATGATATGTATATATGATGATGGCCCTGTGAGGCACTGTTGGTATTTCCTGCGTGCAGGTTTTGGGAATAGTAAGAAATACAGAGGAAACTCTGCCGAAATTTTTCTAGAAATAATACGAGAATGAGATACGAGTTGGAAAATATTTTGAGAAAGTCGGGTTAATAGTAGCGATGAAAGTTGACTGAGCTGTAAACTACGGCTGCCCTCTAGGAATAAGTTAACTGTGGAATGGGTGGTGAAATAGTAAATAAGACGTCAGTGCAAGAAATGGTAGTAAGCAATTTGGAAGGACTGGTGCTACTAGGCGACGATTTAAAAAGGACTGGCAGGTTTGGATGAAGTGATATGATTAAGATAAGCGTATGAGGAAAAAGAATTGTGACGAATAGGAATGTATCGACCAGATAGCTGGTAAAATGTGCTATGGGGACGTTTGGAAATCTGGTAAGGCTCCGACGTACTCTAGGATATGTAATGGAGGTTGCGCGGTGAGGCGGACGCGATCATACCGGCATTAACGCACTCGATTTCATTAAAGTCCCAAAGTTAAGCGTGCTGAAGTGAGAGCAATTTCAGGATGGGTGACCCCCTGGGAAGTTTTCTGAAAATCCTACAAATTCAGATGTAAGGAGCGAGCAAGAAAGGGGAGTAGTCTAAGAGAGATTAGAGTATGCGGAGCGACCAGAAACCTTAAGAGGACGCGTAGAACGGGCCGAGTCAGGTCGGCGAAGGGAAGGAGTTAACGGAAAGAGAGGAAATAAAAGGAAGCGGGACAACGGTATAGTAATAGGTTAAGATGTGTGTAACGGAGGGCATAAGTGCCATAGGTGACGGGACAGTGAAAGGCTAAGTTATGGAAAGACGAGGAACAAGGCAGAATGAACACTAGAGAATGACTGGTACGATACGGATAAAATGTGAACGAACAGAATACGTTTTGAAAATGAGAAAAGGACTATGTAAGAGTAGTGTGCTCTGAACGACACAGAGGTAGCATAAGATTTCTCGTGCGCAGAAAGAGAAACAGGCATGAGTGGATAATGGTATAGGAACACCCCTAAAGGGGGGAAGTGGGTGACAGAAAGGCAAAGGTGAAACAGGAACAATTGATACTGTGATATGTTGGACATGGGTGCTTAAGCTATAAATAAGAAGAGTGAAAAGTCAGCAAGGACGATGCAGTCGTGATATTTTGAGGGCATTATGGAAAATGTAACAAAGATTTAAGCCAATTGTCGAAATAATGTTACAAACAGATGGGACATGACTATGATTGAACTAAGGGATCGATGAGTGAGCCGGAGGCGGTAGTATAAAAAGGGAGCTCCCCCGAGGTGCTTACGAGACCCCGTACGACTAAGATGAACATTCGAGGACAAATGTTCTAAAGGGGGGAAGGATGTTATATCCCGCATTTTGTGTAAGCGGATAATTCAAGACAATCGCGGGAGCACAACAAGCAAGGTCATATTTTCATTTTATTAAGCGTGTGAATGACTTATGAAGATTTAGAAGCGGAATTATCAAGAAAGGTTAAGGGCATAAAGGGAAATTCGCAATATGCCTCACGGAAATATGGAGGAAGGCCAAGGGTGAATTCGAATTTCGAAAATAATTTTTCATGACGTGAAAAAAAAAAAAAAAAGAGAAGGAGTGGGCTTGAATTGGGCCAACATTTGGATTAAGGCCCATATGAGAATTAAATTAAAAGGGCCCAAGAAAAGATGACTTAATAAGTCATCTTAATCACTAAAATCCTCTAGAATTCTCAAGAAATTTCAAGGATAAAAACAAAGAAAAGGAGGAGAAAAGCCACCAAGGCCATTCGGCCATGGCAAAAACTCCACAAAACCTTGGATGATTTTGCATCAAAAATTATTCTCTCTAGCCAAACAATCCATTAAAGAGTCCTTAGCAAAGTGAAAGGGGTGTTGGAGCAAGAAAGACTTATATTCATACAAGTGGTGATTTCTAGCCAAGTGAAGAATTAAGGAAATAGGTAAGAATTCATTCCTTTTTATATGTTATGGATGTTTATGCATGTTGTAGTATGTAAAAAAGTGGATGAAGTCCATGGGAGAGAAAGACCATGGTGTGGCCGTGTGTGTATATGTGTGTATGGAAATTATGTGCTAACTATTTTGTTTAGTGTTTGGTTGTTATTGTTGTGAGTGTTATGTTGATAATGGAAGTTGAATGATTTTGGAAAAGTTGTAGTTGTGCATGTAGGAAGGTGGCCGTGTGGTGCATGTGGTTTGCATGGCCGTGTATAATTGTTGAAGTATAGAGGAAAATGAGTTAATTTTATTTAGTATATTGGTTGTTGTTATGTGGATTCTATGTTGCTAATAAGAGTTTAGTAAATTTTGTGAAATGGTAGAAGTTGGAGACTTGTGATTGAAGTTATGTAAATTGAGTATTATGTTCTTGCATGTATGGCGATATTGGTATGGTGTTGTTGGAAAACATATTATAAGGTTATTATTGTTTTTATTGGAAATCGGAAAGTCGTGAAGAAAGTAGTATGTTGATTGAAGTAGTAGAAAGTATCTTGGATTGAATATGGAAATTGTTAGTATGGTTGTTATTATGATTGGTAGTTTGGCCGGGTTGAATTCCCGGATTGTTGTTGATTAAGATTGGCCAAGATTGAGTTTTGGAGATGATGTAATTATAGGGGAAGTGCTGCGAAATTTCGGCGTACAAATGATTACTTTAAATTTCCACTTCTAGATGCCCTAATCAATGTTTGGTAAACATGACCAAATTGTAGATTTTGGCGGATTTGCAACTTGAATTTGGAGTAGCACAAGGAGCGAAAAAGGTATGTAAGGTTTCCCTCTTTCTTTCTTGGCATGTCCTAGGCATAATAGGTTTGGACACGGGCCTCGGGGACAATTCCTTCCCTAGAAATCCGAGATTGAAAATAACCCTTTTCATTCAATAGAATTGAATTAATATGTTGCATAAAATGTTGGAAAACTTTCTAAATATCTACAACTCGCATAAATAGGACCCGACTACCTCGTAACTCTCACAAGTGACATCTTAGAACGTAACATGTGTAAATTACGTACGCCACCTCATTTGACTCGAGGTGGGCCCACTATTCCCGGATTTTCTCTATCGTTCCGTTATCAAACGATAAGTGTTGTAACTACTCTAATGAGAATATTTCTATGATGACAATAATAGCGATGATGTAAAGAAGAGTATATGTCTATGATAAGTATGATGAGAATGATTCCATGACTAAGAGCCCTACGTTAAGATCCCAACGCTAATATGGAAGTGTTAAACTAGTTCTTGGTTTTTAAATTTATTCCTTGGTTATGATACTATTTTCTAAAGATTTCAAGCATATGAACTAACGTTTATAATGTTCATGATCTCATTTCTCGTTTTCTTTTAATATTATTATTTTTTAAGTTGATAGTTCCGCCTATTAATTATCGTTCCTTTAAAATGAGACATATGTATATGAGATATGTATATGTACATGGGGTGGGGGAAGGGATACATGGAAAATGGGAAGGGAACTATGTTTCATTGCCACCTGGTCAGCTGGCGTTATCATCCCGGACGCGGGATGCCCGGACGCGGGATATATGGGCGAGCCGACGCATTTCGGCGCTATGTGGGCGAGCCGACGTTGTTCGGTGCTATGACTTGACATGATACACTATGCTATGACATGATACGCTATGCTATGACACGATACGCTATGCTATGACACGATACGCTATGCTATGACACGATGCGCTATGCTATGACAGGATATGCTATGCCATGATATAATATGATATGACATAATAACATTTTCCATGCCTATGGAAAGAGATACTCTATTTTTCTAAAAAGGAAAAACAAGCATGTATGGTATCCGCCTCCAGAGGCATTCCTATGTACAGGTTACCTCTTGATCTTATGATGTGTTCTATATTCCCATACAGTTGATATTCATATGTTCATTTCTTACCATGTTACTATTCACGCCTTACATACTCAGTACATTGCTCGTACTGACCCCTCTTCTTCGGGGGCTGCGTTCATGCCGCGCAGGTACACCCAGGTGAGTTGAAGACATTAGCAGAAGGTGTTCCAGCGAGATTGGCGAGCTCCATTTTCTCCGGAGTGCTGCCGAGTCAGTGTACACGTGAGCTATGGTATCTGACTATGTTAGAGACTTTGCGTACGAGTCGTGTATATAAGATGTCCGTTGTGAGCGGCTCTATAAGCCGTCATATTGTTACCTATGATATTACAGATTTTGTACAGTCACCAGTTATATTGATTTGAAAGATATACTGTATGTTGTTTTTTTTCAAAAAAAAATTCATTACGCATTTATGGCCGGTTAGGGGGCCCATTATGTCTACGAGTGCTATGACAGTCAGAGGGTTCGCTCGGCCCTAAGTAAGGGTCGGGTGCCCATCACACCCTAGTAAGATCGGGGTGTGACACCCACACACTACAACATATATATAACATTCTTCCAAGATAAAAGGAGTAAAATTCTTACCTTTTCCAAATTCTCCACTTGGTAAAAAATATACTTTCTTGCTTCCAAAGTTGTATCACCTTGAAGAGGGCTTTGAGCTTAGTAGTAATTCCACAAAAGATGAATTTTTGGACTAAAGATTTGAGCTCCAATTTTTTTTTTCTACATGGCCGAATGGCCCTCTTTGTGCTTGCTCTCCTTCTCTTTTTCTTGAAACTTTCTAAAATATGGAAGACTAATTAGTGGTCTTCCCTTTTTATTTCTTGAATTAAATTTCCATGGGCCTTGGGCCTTTTTTTTTTTTTTTTTTTTTTTTTTTAATATGGCCGGCCACCCTCATAATTTGGGCCCTTTTTATTTTGTGACTTTTTTTTTTTTTCCTAGCTCAATTACTTGGTTAAAATTTGTAATTCACGAAACTAATTTCCAGAAATTCCAATTTTACCCTTAGCCTTTCCTCGATATTTTCGCATCAATATTTTTCATGAACAACACACATATATTATCTAAAATCAAAATATCACCTTACCTCTTACAAGTCACAATTATTTCAAAATTTTCGACTATGCAAAAACACGGATATAACAAAGTGGGATGGGCCGCCCAAACACAACTTACTCAACGGATCCGAACAAAAACCGTACATAACCCACATCTATGTCTCTGTACCTCTAATACGGTGCAATGTAATCGTATGACGGGACGGCCCCGCCGTATTTCCGAATAAACATAATCATATGCATCGGAAGAGTATATACCCAAAATATTGGCTCCAGAACAAAGGGAGCACTCTTCAAACCAGAATGGAAATCCTACGCCTTGGTGGATCACCAAAACGCGTATTTGTACTCGCGGCATGAAACGTGAAATTTCGAATAAAGGGGGGTGGACGAATATGTAACGAGTATGCAAAGCGGGGAAAGTACAAGAAAACGAAGTCATAACCGAAGTAAGGTGTACAGAACGTGAGCATAATAACCCAAATACCAAAGTACTTATATTCGAAACACAAATCATACATAAGCAGTGCAGAAAACGAATATAACCATCAGAATGCCCAAAATGCTTAGCTTTATTTTGAAAAACATTTCTGTCCCACATATACAGAAAATAGAACATATCATATAAACTGACGTTAACCGAATGCCGTGGAACGTACGGCCCGATCCATAAATAAAATAATAGTGCCGAGGAACGTACAGCCCGATCCATATATAATATAATAATGCCGAGGAACGTACGGCCCGATCCATATATAATATAATAATCATACATCACATCACGCCATCATATATCATATCGTATCGGATTATCATATCATCAAACATCATATCACATATCACATACGGTCCGCAATGGGACCCTGCGGACATAACGTGGTCGCCACTCCATCTGGACGCCACAACACATCATACTTCAGAAGGTTTTATATCTCCGAACATCTCCGTCACACATCATAACATATATACACGGTACCCGGCCAAGAGGGGCTCGGCGTACCGATCACATCATACTTCGGAAACACATCATACTTCAGAATAGTGCGCACGATCACAACCGGCCCGGGATCTGGTCAAAGATGTAACAACAAAACGCACGATCAGAATCGTAAGTAGCCATATGCATACAAATCTTTATTACAAACTCAACAGAATAACAAAAGAGAACTATTATTTCAACCAAGACAATAGTCAAATCAAATTTCCTCCGAATATTACTCGGGAACATATCAAACCGAACTTCAGTAACCATGGTCACGTATCAAAAATCATATGCATAAAGTCCTCATTTCGGACTCAATGTATAAGTATATAATCATACTGGGGGTCGGAGAAATAGTCATATTGAATTCTTTCAAAAGCCATTAGAATTATACAAAGAAGATCGCGGACCCACTGACCGAGTGTCAACCCAATCCGGCCCGCCCGCGAAAATCATAGTTATCATTTATTATCAAATTATTATTACAAACTCAAAGATAAGTAAACTGATCGTACTTGAAATTGGAATAATAGTCATATCATATCCTTTCAAAAATCGTCGAAGTACATAAGAAAAGTCGCGGGGCCCACGTAAAGGTGTCGACTCAAGTCGGGCCCGCCCATGAAAATCATAGTCCTTATACGTCATAGAATCATATACGAGCATATCAAAGCCATCCGGTTCGTCCGTGAAAGTTACGTACATTCGTAGTTTTTTAATCGTTTAACGAACTCTTTTAAGAAAGAAAACCCAACTTTTATGCAACTTTTGAAAATCATTTGAAAATCAATCATACAAAGACATATAAACCATAGCTTGTCCACATAAGGATGCCAACATCAAAAGCAAATACGACTCATAAACGTACTGATTTTTAAGAATAGAATTACCCCGAAGCTCATAACATATCATAACTTAGCCATATCTAAGGCATGCCAAAAGAAGGAAGGGCCAAGCTTTACATACCTTATCCGCCCTCGAAGCTAGTCCAAACTCAAACTTCGGGCTCTCTAAGATCTACAAATACGTCATAATGTGCCAAACATTAGCTAAAGGTATTTAGGACCCGATTCCAAACGAACATCAAATTCTATGTAAATTTGCGCACTTCCCCTGAATACACCAACCCCGAGAATTCAACTCGCCAAATCAACAACCACAACACCAACAACCAAACTAGTAACATCAATAATCAATTCAAAATGCATTCTAACATTAAATACTCTTTCAACATAGCCCAACAACATTCACTATATTCAATTCAACGGCGTACATTCAAGCCAACATCAACGCTTATACATTCAAATACCAATCCGAGCCCATACCAACAACATTCAAGAACATTTTAAACAATTCATACAATATTTCCAACAATCCAACAAAGGCTCCAATTTGCCCGAAAACAGTCCCCAAACCCGAGAACACTTCCACCACACATTCCTCACTTCCGAATCATGATTTGCACCAATAATCCACACTCTAACAATGTCATTCTCATAAATATACAATTTACACCAAATGCACAATGGCCTCCAAATCAGCCCACAACACTTACGATATCAATTTGAGTCATTAAACTCTCATTCCCAACATAGAATTCATAACGACAACTACCAAGATACTAATTAACATTAATCCATTCCTTGTCACATAATATGGCCCATTTTCGGCCAACACTACATATATACATATTGATGATTCTCATCCATTTCTTCACTCTACAACACTCACAACATGCTAACTAGACTTTAATTCATTGTTTCAACACAACATAACACAACACACACACACAAACACACACTACACACACAACCTCAACTCCAACATGCCATATCTCATGATTTTCATCCATTTTAACATACTACAACATGCATACAACCTTTATAACACATAAAACAAGATTAAATCTTACCTCTCTTCCTTCAACTTCACCACTAGCTAGGGTTTGCGATCTACACAACGGATGGTTTGATGACCCAAACAACACTTCCACGCTACTTAGGGACCTCCAATTAGTGGATTTGCATCAAAGAAATAATTTTGGAATGGCTAGAATTGGAGTTGGTTTTTCTCCCTCTTTGGTCGAGAGGTTCTTGATGTTGTTCTTCAACTTCTCTTATTTTTCTTAAGTGTTTGGAATGGTAAAAGATGACTTAGTATTCATCCTTGTGCTATTATATGAGTTGCACAAGTGTCCTTGCCCACACATGTGTTGGACCAATTGTAATTGGCCACAAAAATGTGTGGGACCACTTGAAGACCACACGGCCAACATGGCTCCAATGCATGATTTGCAACTTTCAATTATACCACTTTTGGTCCTAAATTTTCCTAAATGTTCCATGCCATCAAATTCATGTGCAATTTAGGTCCTAAAATAAAATCGAAGGTCAAAAATCCCGACTTTGTATCCCGAAATGGTTTTGTCCCTAACTTATCATAGTTAAACCGGATTACCCCAATGTACAAAATACAGGATATAACATCCTCCCCCCCCCTTTAGAACATTCGTCCTCGAATGTTAAATTAGCCTTACGGATCTTATAAACACTGGGAGTTTCTTTTTACAATTATCACAAACAGCTTCATACATCAATCAAGATAACCAATTAAAGAGTCTAAATTACTCCGTCAGAGCCCGCATCCGGTGGCGCCCGATCCTCGTCACGGGTCAACGACATAGGCGGTTCGATGGACCGCGAATCGGGAGGCTCCGCCACGGCCTTCCCACGGCGGCCGGGCGGCTTGCCCGGTGCTCCGCCCATCGGGCGCATAGCTACGAAAGAGAGGACGAACCGGCCAGCCTCGACGCTCGCATGGGCCGCACCACCCAGACCGCCCGTACGGGACACTCGCATACGGTGACCCCGGGCCGCCACAAGTAAAACAAGCACCGCGGCGCGCGGTAACACTTCCGGATGCGCCCCCATAATAAGAACACCGAGGTACGGGCGGCCTCCACCGACCGAACCTCGGTCCACCCGTGGCCCGAAGCCCCGGAGCTCGACCGCTTCCCAAATATCCCCGCACCATCTAGCCTCCATCGCGGAACCGTGGGGTGTACTCCGTGTCGGCCGGGGAGGACATCGGCTCCGCCACCGAGGCTACCCGCCTCGAGACCCCCGCATCATCCCGCGGACCGCCCTTGGCCGGCCCCCCGTCATAATCCCTACTGCCGACGCCCCCGTGTCGGTCCTCCATACCGGGCGCGTGCCCGTATACGGCAATATGCGACCGGGCCGGGCCGCCATCACCAAACAACCGTCGACCAAATACGGTCTAGCCCCATCACATACCGGCATCCGGTCACCACACGCCTACATAAGCGGACGCATATATGGCCGGCGAATCAAACCCGTACTATACTTCCTGGGACGCTCTCGTTCCCTCTCGCTCAACAACAGGAACTGCTACCCTAGCTCGTCGTAGCTCTGGGGGCAGAAAATGGCCAAGAAAGGCCTCAGTGAACTCGTCCCATACGGGCCGGGAGTGAGCATCCGCACCCCCAGACAAAGCACCAGTGACTCGTACCACTTGCGGCCACATCCCGAATCGGGTATGATGCCAACTTCAAATGTTCGACCTCGGTCGCTTAATCAACCGTAACGCACGCAAAGCATCCGGCCGACAAAACCACGAGGGTCCTCTCGCGGGCTCGGGACCCGAAAAACTCTCGGTGGATTACATGTCGAAACTCACGGGCCCTCGAATCGTCACGTCGGTCACCCCGATCACCCCCTACCCAAGCTCGGGCTCGCCCCGCGACCAATCGGGTCAATAACTGGACCGCCTCTCGCATAGCCCCATCCTCCGCCCCTAGCTGAGGAGCTGGAGGCGCGGGCGCTCGAACCTCAGGGGCTGGCGGTGGGGCCGCCCCTTGTCCCCGGCGCCGCGTCGCTCCAAATCCCTTCTCGATACCGGCAGTGTAGCGGAACCGGCCGGCTTCTGGGCACAATCTCCGCTCGTCGGGGCACGTGTCACGACCCAACTAGGGGTCGCGACGAGTACCCGATACTTGTACCGGCACCCCCGTCATATGTCTTGTTCCTATTACTGCGGGCCGTATGAACACCGGCATTTTTTTTTTCTTATCAACATCGATAATAGCATACATGTACACGGTAGTGATAACCAACTTCATCGACATATCACACGGTGACAAAGACAACTAGGTCAGAAACATCCGACCGTACATATACCGTTCACGAGCCTACAAAACAAAATACATGTAATACAAGTGACCGATCGTGTTTCAAATATATATATAAGAGTAGTACCCAAAAATAGTAGCTCAACAACCGGAGCGCCTTTTCAATGTACACCGGAAAGCTCCTAGTGAGTCGAGCCCGTCAACCTCGTCTACCTGCGTGGCATGAGACGCGACCCCGAAAAGGGGTCGATGCGATTTGCAGTACCGAGTATGTAAGCCATAGAAATAATACGGTTAAAGCATGTAACATACGAGTAATA
>NW_026713629.1:0-26193 GCF_029784015.1 Lycium ferocissimum | reverse complement strand
GATTCCAAGAACAATACGTAGATGATCTGCGTGTTCGGATTTTGTGCGAGAGTACACTAGGATATCATCAATGAATACTATCACGAACAGGTCCAAGAGAGGCCTGAATACATTATTCATTAAATTCATGTACACCGCCGGAGCATTAGTTAGCCCGAACGACATCACTCGGAATTCATAATGGCCATATCTTGGTCTGAAAGATTTCTTGGGAATGTCTTCTTCTCTAACTCTCACCTGATGATAACCCGACCTCAAATCTATTTTGAAAAACCACTTGGCACCACACGCAGCTAATCAAATAAATCATCAATTCTTGGAAGAGGGTACTTGTTCTTTATCGTCACCTTATTTAGCTGCCTATAATCAATGCACATACGTAGGGAGCCATCTTTCTTTCTCATGAACAAAGACTGGCGCTCCCCACGGTGACGAACTGGGTCTAATAAACCCCTTCTCGAGCAAGTCTTTCAATTGTGCCTTTAATTCTTTCAATTCTGCCGGAGCCATTCGATAAGGAGGGATAGAAATAGGCTTGGCATCCGGCAACACATTAATGGCGAAGTCAATCTCTCTTTTACGGAGAGGAGCTCGGAAGTTCATCGAAATACATCCGGGAATTCATTTACTACCGGAACAGATTGAAATATTGGAGGCTTTGCTTCCGTATCATGGACTCGGACTAGATGATAAATATAGCCCTTAGCTATCATCTTCCTCGTCTTAAGGTAGGAAATAAACCTGCCCCTTGGGGTTGCCGTATTACCCTTCCACTCAAGTACGGGCTCTCTCGAAAATTGAAATCAGACTAATTTCATTCGGCAATCAACGTTAGCATAGCATGACGCCAACCAATCCATACCCATTATAACATCAAATTCTAGCATTTCTAGCTCCACTAAATTAGCTCTGGTTTGGCGTTCACATACCACAATTATGCATTCGTTATACACTTATTTAGCTATCACGGGATCACCAACCGGAGTAGACACCTCGAAAGGCTTAATTGGCTCGGGTTTCACCCCAATACGATTAGCAACATAGGGAGTAATATAAGATAATGTAGATCCCGGATCTATCAATGCATACACATCATGAGAAAACACGGAGACAATGTGCCCAACCATATACGGGGACGACTCGAGATCACCCGCCGTCCGACTAAAGCATATAAGCACAGGCTCGTGTGGCACACAGATGGCCCCCTCGGCCTCTACCTCGGCTTTCTGCCGGAATGCGTAGGCTCGGCCCCGTCGGATACAACGATGAAGAACCATCCGCCGATCTGTAGGGCGGCCCCCAACTGCCGCGCATCGATGGGAAATCCTTCATCATATGCCCTACCTGACCACACGCATATCAAGCATCCGAACCCCCGGCGGCACCGGCTTAGAATGTAACTATTATAGCACGATTTTGTACGTTTGGAAATCTCAAAGTCGACGTAGAAAGTTAAGGGCAACACCATTCTCAAAAATTATTTTAATGTACGAGTTGCTATGGATATTATTTATGACTATTATTTGTATGGAATTATTGTTAGAGGCTAAGGATGAAACGAGAAATTCGGAAAGTGGGCCGTGGAAATAATGCGGAAGGCTAGGGGCAAAATGGTAATATTGAGAAAAGTCGAGGGGCAAAACGAGAATTTCACATAGGGTTCATGAAAGTTCCCAAAGGAGGCCATATTGGCCATGTGATAAAAAAGAAAAAGAAAAAGAATGAAAAAAAAAAAGATGACAAAATAAGTCATCTTTCCATGGAAATTTAAAGAAAAATCTAGAGAAGGGGGGCATGTGCCCCTCACATGCATGCAATATGAATGCATATATATATAAGGGAAGAGTGTTCATATTTTGAGAAGGAGAGAAAGAAAGCAAGAAAGAACAAAAAAAAAAAAAAGAGAAAGAGGAGGGGTTCGGCCAAATAAGGCCAAGAGAAGGTGAAGGAGAAAAATATTTTTCTTCAAGTATTCCAAGCAATTGAAAGGTCCTCTTTAACATGAGATAGTTGTTGGAGCAAGAAGAAGACATATTCTTGCAAGTTACAAAATTCTAGTCAAGTGGGGGATTGAGGAAGAAGGTAAGAATTTATGCCTTTATATATGTTTTGGGTGATTATGTATGTTGTAGTGTGTAAAAGTGAATGAAATTCATGAAGTTGTAGATGTGGGAGCTTGGCCGTGTGAGTGTTATGTGTGTGAATGATGAATTAATTTTATGTAGTATTTTAATTGTTGTTGTTATGTATTTTATGATGGAAATTAATGAAAAGCATGAAATTGTGAGGTTGGTAGTTGTGGCGAGTCTTGTTGCATGAGTTGGCCGTATGGGTGTGTTGTGTGCATGGGAGGATGAATTGATTTTATGTAGCATGTTGTTGTTGTCGTTGTTGTAATGTAAAGAAAAGGATGAAAATTCATGAAAATATGCATATGTGTAGGGTATGATGAATTGAAAGTTTGGTTGTGGATTTCATGTTGCAGATAAGAGCTTATGTTAATTGAATATAATGTTTTTGCATGTATGGAAGACAATAATGTTAGTATGGTGTTGTCGGGATATAAATCACAAGGTTGTTATTGTTTTTATTGGAATTGGAAAGTCTTGAAGGAAGTAGTATGTTGATTGAAATTGTTAGTATGGTTGCGGTAATGTTGTTAGTTTGGCCGGGTTGCATTCCCGGGATTGTGGTTGATTGAAATCGGCCAAGTTAAACTTGGTGGTATGTTATATTCACCGGGGAAGTGCTGCCGAAATTTCGGTAGGCAAATGATTATTTCAATCTCTAAATGCACTAATCACATGTTTGGTAAACATGACCAAATTGTAGATCTTGGCGGATTTGCAACTTGGATTTGGAGTAGCGAAGGAGCGGAAATGTATGTAAGACTTTACCTTCGCTTTACGTTCGGACGTCTTAGATAATAGTAGGTTTGGACATGACCGTGCCTCTAAAATAAATTTAGTGTCGGAGTCGTTGGGAATGTTATTTATGGATATTGGTATTAGGAAATATTGAGAAAGGCTAAGGGCAAGAAGAAATTGAACTAGAAAATAATAAGGAAAGTCGAGGGGTAAAATAGTAATTTCACCAACTACTAGAAAAAGTCTTGAAAAGGGGCAAAGTGTAAATGGTGAGGGACCAAACCCATTTGTATTAAGGAAGACACTTGGTCTTTTTCGACCAAGTAAGAGAATTCAAGAAAAGAAAGATCAAATCAAGAAAAAAGAAGCAAAGTCTAGAAGAGGGAACCTATATATGACCATAAGTGGGGACTAGGGTTCCTTCGAAAAGATGACTTATTCATCTTTTATATAAGAGTTGGATTTCCGAGAAAGAAAGAAAAGAAAACAAGAGGAAAAAAAAGACTAGGCCATTCGCCAAACATGGAAAAGAAGAAAAAAAATTTGAAGCCATGGATATTAATTGCCAAAATTATTCTCTTCAAAGTATTCAAGTGTTCCCCTTTAACATGAGATGATTGTTGGAGCAAAAAGAAGACATTTTAGCAAGTTACAAATTCTAGTCAATGATGCTAAAAAGAGGTAAGATGTTTATGTTCTTATACATGCTTTGGATGATTATGTATGTTGTAGTATGCAAAGTGAATGAAATTTATGAGGTTGTTGGTGTGGGAGGATATGGTTGGGTGTTGTGTTGCATGAAAGAATGAATTAATATGTAGTGTTATAATTATTGTTGTTATGTATTTTTATGTATATATATAATATATATATGAAATGTGATGTTGGTGGTTGCGTGGCCGTGAGATGGCATTGTGGCCGTATGCATGCACGGTTAATGGAACAATGATTCAATGATTCTATTTAGTGTTTTGGTTGTTGTTGTAAAAAGACAAGGATGGAAATTCATAAAAAATATGCATGTGTGTGTATATTTTCTAATATTGTATGTGTGAGAAAAATGGATTGAATTTATTTAATGATTTGGAAGATTGAAAAGAGGGTTGTTGTGATTAAATTTTAAAGAAGGTATGTCGTTGTTGTTTTTGAAAAAGGTCTCGGGTAAAAGTAGTATGTTGATTGAGTTGTTGGAGATATCTATTAAAATAAATATAAATGGCTTATTGTATTGTCAAAGAATTATTCACAAGGCGGTTGAGTTCTATTATAAGTTGATTAAAATGAGCCGAGTTGGATTTTGGGCATGGGCATATTTAAGGAAAGTGCTATAAAAATTTCGGTAGCCAAGTTCATTAAGAATCCAATAAAGGTTCTAATCAAGTTGGTAAACGGGGGACCAAATTGTTATAGCGGTGATTTTGTACGTTTGGAAATCTCAAAAAGTCTTGCAAGAGATATGTAAGACCTTACTCAAAAATTTTTTAATGTCCGAGACGTATAGGATTGATTTATGATACAATTTAGAAATCCGGATTGAAAAATAGTTACTATTCATTCGGATGAAACCAAAAGTGTTGAATAGTGGAAAATAATGTAAACTTGACTAGGGGCAAAATGGTAAATCACCCTAAGACTTCCATAAGCAACATTATGAAATGTATTATCACATAAATTGTGTACGCCGCCTCATTCGACCGGGCGGGCCACTATTCCCAAATCCCTTCTTATTGTTACAAAGAATTTCATGCTATAGCTAATAAAAGTTTTTGGTTATCGTTCATCTATCAAATTGAGTAAAGTTTTAAAAACCTTCGACCCCAACGCATGATTTTCTCCATAAAAGTTTAATGCGTTGTATTTCCAAAATACTCAATTTTTCTTTAAAAAGAGAAAGATAACATCGAAAGTCCTACTAACTAAAAAAAACCATAGTTCTATGATGATAATAATGATGCCGGGAATAAAAGAAAGGTATGTAGGATAAAGCCAATATGGTTTTCAATGGCTATGACGATGTCAAAAAAATGAGAATGGTACTATGATGACTATGACGAGAATGATCTTATGTCTAAAGGTTCCAAAGTACATGAAATGCTACACTATGATTCTATTCCAGTGTTTATTCATAATGTTGACCTCCAATGAATATCTCGCCTTATATAGTTCCTTCAAGGTGAGATAAAGCGCCCATGGTTATTTCATAATAAAATCGGAGGTTACCGACCTTACGTCACTGTGAGTGTTATGTGTGTTGGGCTCCCATGATGAATTAATTTTATGTGATAATGTATATAATACCTATATTGTTGAATTGTGTATATATTGTATATGTGGGGAATTAATGAAAACCGTGTCCACTGAGTTGGTAGCCAGATCATCCGGGACGCGGGATGCCCCGGACGCGCGGATACGGGAGAGCCGTACGCGGGGTGTGTTGTGTGATATATATATATATACATGGGATATATGAATTGATTTTAGAGCCGATGAATTGTTGTCGTTGTTGTAATGCGAGTAAAAAAAGGATGAAAAAAGTTCGTTTTCTATGTACAAGAATAAGAAACACCGTGTTAAAAAAAAAAAAAAAGGAAAGAAGCTAGGCATGCATGGTATCCGCCCTCAGCGGCACGCATATGTACGATGTTTTCGTCAACCTATGATATGCTTTATATTTCTGGAAGACAATAATGTTAGTATGGTGTTATCCTGATCTAAATCACAAGGTTGTTATAATCCCATGATATTGTTGTTCATCTTATGTTCTGAATAGTATGTTGATTCGAAATTGTTAGACCCTCTTCTTCGGGGGCCGCGTTCATAGTTTGGTACACCCGGGTTGCATCGAAGGAATATAGAAGGTGCTCCAAAGATTGAAATCCATTTGGCCTGTGTAGCCGAGTCGAATACACGTGGTTCGGTATAGAGATATTGCAATAGGCGGAGTCGTATCCAGTACCATGATACAAGTTTTTGTAGGTCACATATTTTATATGATTCCAAGGCAACCAAGATTATTTCGATACTTACTGGATACTTGACGTCAAATTTGAAAAAAAAATTAAAATTATTAGTACGACCAAGATCGAGATCTTGGCCCTAGATTTGCCCAACAACCCGATTTGGAGTAGTGAAGGGAAACCTTAGGGATGTAAGACTTTACCTTCCTTTCTTTGGAATGTCTTAGATTTAATAGGTTTGGAATACGTGTCTCGGATAATTCCTTTCTAGAAACCGAGATTGAAATTAGTTACTATTTATTCAATGAGAATTGAACTAGAAATTGTGTGAATAGTTGAAAAAGTCTAAACACCTAGAACTTGCATGAACAACATCCGACTATCCTAAACTCTCATAAGTAATGTCATGAAATGTATTATACGTAAATTGTGTACACCACCTCATTTGATCCGAGGTGGGCCCACTATTCCCAATTCCTTTCTATTGTTCCATTAGGCTTATTTCCGTACTATAGTCAATGAAAGTTCTTGGTTATCATCCCGACCGCCAAACAATAGTCGTTAACTAAACCCCCGACCCCAAGGTATGATTTTCCTTCCTAAAAGTTTACAAGTGTTTTTCAAAATATTCATTTTTCTCCAAAAACCAAGTTTTACAATATTGAAAGTCTTAATGACTAAAACGACGACCATGGTTCTATGATGATATGATGATAATGATGATGCCAGATATGAGAACAAGTATATGACGAGTATGTCAAGGATATGTTCTTACTACGAATATGACGATATGAAATGTTAAGCTATTTTTGAATAATGACTATTTTGAACGAGGTTTTAAAGATTCCAAAGTAAAATGATGCCTTATGATCCGTCCTATGATTTCTCATGAAGTTACTCCCCATTGATAGTCTCGCCTTATTATTAGTTCTTTCAAGGTGAGATAAAGTGCCCGTGGTTATTCCATATTAAAAATCGGAGGTTACCGACCTTACGTCCACTCCGATAACGTTATAGTTTTTCTTTGGGCTCCCTTGCATGCGTATATGTATATGTATATATATATGTATATGTGTATATATATATGTATATGGGGAAGATGGGGAGCAGGGCAGAGCGCTATAGACGCTGGGTTGCACACGGTACATGTAGCCGTCTATCATGATATCATCCCGGACGCGGGACATCTATATATTTATGGTTAAATGGATCGGCTGCCGACGCCTCGGCAATATACCATGTTATATTTTCTATATATTTATGGTTAAATGGATCGGCTGCCGACGCCTCGGCAATACACCATGTTATATATTTTCTATTTATATGAAAGGAAATGTTTTTTTTAAAGACAGCTTAGCATGCATGGCATCTGCCCTGAGTGGCATTCACATGTACAGGTTACATTCTTTATTTTATATTATGCTCTATATTTTCATACATGATATTCCTATGTTCATTTCATACTATGTCACCGTTCATGCCTTACATACTCAAGACATTGCTCGTCTTTCCCCTCTTCTTCGGGGGGGGGGGGGGAGGTAGCGTTTCATGCCGCGTGTACACACCCGACGGATAGAAGCTAGGATAGAAGATGTTCCGGCGGTATGGCAATCTCCATTTGTTCGAGTGTCGCCGAGTCGGCGTGCTATGCCATAATGTCTTGTTCGGTTAGAGACTTTGCGAGACGAGTCGGGTTTTTTTAAGTCGCTTGTATTACGATACAAGTTTTATACGATTACATATTTTATTTGTTCTAAAAGCAACAAAAAGTATTTCAAGAACTTATTATGTATACTTGACTTCGTAGGTTCAAAAAAAAAAAAGAAAGAAAAAAATTAAGTACGTAGTAAGAGTCGGGGTTCGCTCGGCTCCGGTTACGGGGGTTTCAAACATGCCCATCACACCCTAGTAAGATCGGGGTGTGACAAAGTGGTATCGGAGCGTGGTCGGTCTAAGGGCCGGTACAAAGTCGTGTCCGAGAGTCCTGTTTATGGGGGTGAAGCCGGCCACCTCTATAGACAGGAGGCTGCGGGGCATCTAGGAATGGTTGACCTTCTTTCTGTCATTAGATCGTGCGATAGAGCCCAGACATAGGAAATAAGACTCCTTATACTGATCGTCGATTTTCGCAGGCACCCAGTATCGGCAGAAGAATGCGAGGGATGATATGGAAGTCAAAAGAGGTAAGGCTGGATGGATACATTTGTTCTGTTACGTGAAGCTGGGCGCCAGACAGAAAATAGTAATACATACAGGCGGAAGGCGAACATCAGGAATTGAAAAGGGTAAAACGGTCATTGTAGAAGAAAGGACGTATTATGAAAATGTCTCGGACGTTATGAAGTTTTGATTGACTTCGGATCGAGTAATAAAGGCCATGGGAGAAAGCGGACGCAAAAATATCAGTATTAAGGCACCGAATCCCACCAAAGTTTTGGGGTTAAGCGTGCTCAGGTGGGAGCAATTCTAGGATGGGTGACCCCCTGGGAAGTCTGCAAGAAATTCTACATATTCGGATATAAGAGACAAATAAGAGGTTAGCGTAGCCTAAGGAAAATTAGAGTATATGGGATGGATGAAGACCATAGGAATGCGCGCAGGACGGGGCAAGCTAGTTTGGAAGAGAGACAGAAAATGGGTTATAACTCTGGAATTAGGATAGGCTTGAACAGCGTCTGGACGTATTTTGTGGGCTAGCTGGTAGTAAGTATATCTATATATAAAAAGGTGTAGGGTATCCCATATATGCTTATCTCGGTGGACGTGTGAGTCAATGCAAGATGAGGAGATCGAAAGGTCAAGAACGTATGGAAAGTAAGAAAATTTAGTAAAAGGAAGCTCCCGAGAGAAAGTTACCAGCGGGGCACGAGATGGTCGAGGTAAGGACGCAAGTAGGCACGTGAAAAGGGATAGGTTATGATACAAGGATAAGGAAAGTAGAAATAGTGAGGATTTTGTGCTAAGAACAAGAATAGCAGAATGCTTGAGAGGTATGGACATACAGTTATAGCACAAACGCGCAGCTGAGGAAAGGGTTACGAATAAACGAACTAAGGAAATGAAAGGACGAATGGTGGATGAAAATGTGGACAAAAGGATGACATAAATGGAGGGTAAAAGAAAACTTAGGATAAGAAGTTTCCGAGATGTCCGACACGAATTAGAAGGAAGATGAGAAACAAGGTATAAATGAAGACTTTACAAAAGGACTATTGGTATAAGAAGCCCCTTAAAGGGGGGGAGATCGTATTAGAAAAGGTAACCTATGACATGGAGCAAAGACTTATGCAAAGGTCAGAGAGTTCTATTATAAGGAAAATAAGGTAAAGGATAAGGAACGGGCATAAAGGAAAGAGTAGCTATAAAAGGAACCCTCCCAGAGTATTATGACGCCCATAAGGTTAGTTGAACATTCGAGGACGAATGTTCTAAAGGGGGGGAGGATGTTATAGCCTGTATTTTGTACGTTTGGAAATCTCAAAGTCGACGTAGAAAGTTAAGGGCAAGACCATTCTCAAAAATTATTTTAATGTACGAGTTGCTATGGATATTATTTATGACTATTATTTGTATGGAATTATTGTGAGAGGCTAAGGATGAAACGAGAAATTCGTAAAGCGGGCCGTGGAAATAATGCGGAAGGCTAGGGGCAAAATGGTAATATTGAGAAAAGTCGAGGGGCAAAATGGGAATTTCACATAGGGTTCATGAAAGTTCCCAAAGGAGGCCATATTGGCCATGTGATAAAAAAAAAAAGAAAAAGAATGAAAAAAAAAAGATGACAAAATAAGTCATCTTTCCATGGAAATTTAAAGAAAAATCTAGAGAAGGGGGGCATGTGTGCCCCTCACATGCATGCAATATGAATGCATATATATATAAGGGAAGAGTGTTCATATTTTGAGAAGGAGAGAAAGAAAAGAAAGAACAAAACAAAAAAAAAAAGAGAGAAAGAGGAGGGGTTCGGCCAAATAAGGCCAAGAGAAGGTGAAGGAGAAAAATATTTTTTCTTCAAGTATTCCAAGCAATTGAAAGGTCCTCTTTAACATGAGATAGTTGTTGGAGCAAAAAGAAGACATATTCTTGCAAGTTACAAAATTCTAGTCAAGTGGGGGATTGAGGAAGAAGGTAAGAATTTATGCCTTTATATATGTTTTGGGTGATTATGTATGTTGTAGTGTGTAAAAGTGAATGAAATTCAAGAAGTTGTAGATGTGGGAGCTTGGCCGTGTGAGTGTTATGTGTGTGAATGATGAATTAATTTTTATGTAGTATTTTAATTGTTGTTGTTATGTATTTTATGATGGAAATTAATGAAAAGCATGAAATTGTGAGGTTGGTAGTTGTAGCCGTGAGTCTTGTTGCATGAGTTGGCCGTATGGGTGTGTTGTGTGCATGGGAGGATGAATTGATTTTATGTAACATGTTGTTGTTGTCGTTGTTGTAATGTAAAGAAAAGGATGAAAATTCATGAAAATATGCATATGTGTAGGGTATGATGAATTGAAAGTTTGGTTGTGGATTTCATATTGCAGATAAGAGCTTATGTTAATTGAATATAATGTTTTTGCATGTATGGAAGACAATAATGTTAGTATGGTGTTGTCGGGATATAAATCACAAGGTTGTTATTGTTTTTATTGGAATTGGAAAGTCTTGAAGGAAGTAGTATGTTGATTGAAATTGTTAGTATGGTTGCGGGTAATGTTGTTAGTTTGGCCGGGTTGCATTCCCGGGATTGTGGTTGATTGAAATCGGCCAAGTTAAACTTGGTGGTATGGTATATTCACAGGGGAAATGCTGCCGAAATTTCGGTAGCCAAGTTCATCTAAGAATCCAACTCTAAATGCACTAATCAATGTTTGGTAAACATGACCAAATTGTAGATTTTGGCGGATTTGCAACTTGAATTTGGAGTAGCAGAAGGAGCGGAAAGAGGTATGTAAGACTTTCACTTTCCTTCTTTGGCATGTCTTAGATGTAATAGGCTTGAATAGGTGTCTCAGGGACTACTCTAATTCTAGAAATCCGAGTTTGAAATTAAGTACTATTTATTCAGTAAGATTGAAGTAAATGCTCTTGAATAGTTAAAAGAATTGTCTAAACACCTAGAACTTGCATGAACAAGATCCGACTACCCTAAAACTCTCATAAGTAATGTCATGAAATGTATTATACGTAAATTGTGTACGCCGCCTCATTTGACCGAGGTGGGCCCACTATTCCCAAATTCCTTTCTATTGTCCCGTTTGGCTTATCTCCGTACTATAGCTAATGGAAGTTCTTGGCTATCATTCCGACTACCACACAATAGCTGTGTTAACTAAACCCTTGACCCCAAGGCATGATTTTCCTTACTAAAAGTTTACAAGTGTTTTCCAAAAAAATTCGTTTTTCTTCAAAAACCAAGTTTTACAATATTGAAAGCCTTAATGACTAAAACAACGTCTATGGTTCTATGATGATAAAGATGATGCCAGATATGAGAAGAAGTATATGATGAATATGTCAAGGATATGTTCTTACCACGAATACGACGATATGGAATGTTAAGCTATTTCTTGAGATTCCGGCTCTACTCATGAACGATGACTATTTTTAGAGATTCCAAAGTATATGAACTGCTGCCTTATGGTCCTATCCTATGCTTGCTCATGATGTCACTCTCCGTTGATAGTCTCGCCTTATTACTGGTTCTTTCAAGGTGAGATAAAGCGCCCGTGGTTATTCCATATTAAAAATCGGAGGTTACCGACCTTACGTCACTCCGATAACGTTATAGCTTTTCTTTGGGCTCCCTTGCATGCTATGATATATGTATATATATATATATATATATATATGTATATGGGGAAGATGGGGAGCAGGGCAGAGCGCTATAGACGCTGGGTTGCACACGGTACATGTAGCCGTATCTATCATGATATCATCCCGGACGCGGGATGCCCGGACGCGGGACATCTATATATTTATGGTTAAATGGATCGGCTGCCGACGCCTCGGCAATATACCATGTTATATTTTCTATATATTTATGGTTAAATGGATCGGCTGCCGACGCCTCGGCAAAACAGCATGTTATATTTATATGCATATATGAAAAAGAAATGTTTATCAAAGACAGCTTAGCATGCATGGCATCTGCCCTGAGTGGCATTCACATGTACAGGTTACATTCTTTATTTTATATTATGCTCTATATTTCCATACAGTTGATATTCCGATGTTCATTTCATACTATGTTACTGTTCATGCCTTACATACTCGCACATTGCTCGTACCGACCCCTCTTTTTTCGGGGGGGGGCTGCGTTTCATGCCGCGTGTGCACACCCGTACGGATAGAAGCTAGGATAGAAGATGTTCCAGAGAAGTTGGCAATCTCCATTTGTTCTGGAGTGTCGCCGAGTCAACGTGCTATGCCATGATGTCTTGCTCGAAGTTAGAGACTTTGCAGACAGAGTCGTGGGCATCGGAAGTCAGTCTGTCAGCGGCCCTATCAGCCGATGTGTCAGTTTGTACGATGATACAAGTTTTGTACAGTTACATGTTTTGTTTGATTTAAAAGCATCGAAAAAGTGTTTCAGCAATCTTATTAGGTATACTCGACGTAGAAAAAAAAAATCAGTACGTAGTAGAGTCAGTGGGTTCGCTCGGCTCCGGTTACGGGGTCGGGTGCCCATCACACCCTGCTCAAGATTAGGGTGTGACAGTTACCTACCGCGCTGGCTGCATCGCGGTTCTGGGGGTCTCCTCTGACTATAATCTCCCCCGAACTGTGAACCTAGGGCCCTCAAACTCTAGCCCTGTCCTGAACGGAAAGAGCGGTCAGGTTTCCTGCCTATAAATTGGGGAGGTGCACTTGTCACTGACTGGCCTGAGTGCCTAGAATACGACTGCCTTGATCCCCCACTATAATCACCGCCTGTGCCCATCGATCTTGCCCTTTTGCTTTGCCCTCTATCCACATCACGATCACCCATTTGCGGAGGTTGTTGTCCTTCAAGATTTTGGGCATGGGCTTGAATACGAGAAATGTCCATCCCATCTTGCAATGAAGCTGTCAAGCAATCTCTAAATAAATGTGGCCCTAAGCCACTCACAAATCGGCACCCGATCTCCCATGTCACCACTATTGTCGAGCATACCTAGCCAAGGAATTAAATTGAAGGCTATACTCCCGGGCGCTCATGTTACCTTGCTTCAAATTTAAAAATCTATCCGCTCTAGCTTGGCGGACCTTGGGTGGTAAGTAATGGCGGATGAAAGCGTCGATAAATTCTTGCCAAACGGGAGGAGGCGCATCCTCTTTTCTTGACGCTATCCAACTGTTATACCATAATACCGCCACATCTCGGAGTCTATATGACGCCAACTCCACTGATTCAGTCTTAGAAGCATGAATAATCTGCAACGTTCTCAACATTTCATCAATAAAGCCTTGCGGATCTTCTTCCGGCTTTGACCCAAAGAATTCCGGAGGATTTAAACTCATGAAATCTCGGGCTCTGGTACTAGCTGAGCGATCACTTGTGCCCGCATTTTGCCGTTGTGCCTGAGCGACAACCAACTGTGTCAACAAATTCATAGCCTAGGTCACCTGGTGACCCGAAGTAACCGGCGGAGGAACTGGAGGCATGGGAGCCGGAGCTGAAGCCCCTTCTTGCTCTTCCGTAATAGGTGGAGTAGTAGAGGCAGTAGATGGAGCCTCATGGTGTGACTCACCCTCATCTATATTCATAGGCAGCTCCCTTTCTACCAGCCTCCTCGTCATAGGCTTGCCCTTATGGGCGGCTTTAGCTTTTCCTTTTGGCGGCATTTACCGAAACAACAACATACTTATTAGGGAGGATTAAATCTTATACTCGGCCTATCGCACGATCTCACGAGAAGAAAGACGGTCATTTTTCCTAAATGCCTCGTAGCCACTTGTTTATTAGCGTGGCGCGCAACACACCATAAACAAGACTCTACTAGACACGGCTCGTAGACACTTCTCAGATCGAACTCGCTCGATACCACTACGGTTACGACTCGCAGCTACGGGCCATGACGGGTATCCGGGGCTAACCACGGAACACCACTCATATTACTACTTATCTTCCCTCATTCATAACATACACTCATAATCATGGAAAACTATTAGCTTTTGAAACATATTTACTTTTATAAACATAAGCCCTTCGGCTATCAAAATGATATATAATATACATATACATACATATACATGAGGACTATAGGACCATGCTACCCACATTGTGTATCTACGAGCCTCTACTAGAGTACTAGACATATGGACAGGAAATGACCCCGTCGTGCCCAATAATGAATATATACATATATGTACCAAAAGAATAATCAACGGCACCTCCGAGAATGGAGTGCTCTCAAATCAACCGCTAGCTCCTATGAGTCTCGGGTCACCTCCCGTCTACAGCCGTGGGCATGAACACAACTTCCGAAGAAAGGACGCGCACGAATATTGTACTGAGTATGTAAGGCATAAACAATAATAGAACATCAATGAAATAAGGTGGCATCAACGAGGAGCAATCTGTGACTGACTGAATCATAAAGGAAATCATACATGCATGGCTTATTCTCAGAACCATCATCATGTTATATATGCATAAATGTATAAACTGCCCGACCATACAGGTACGGTATGATAATCAATCATATTAGCAATAGCATTAGCCCGCGTCTAGGCCTCCCGCGTCCGGGGTATCATCTCATGCCGCCCACTAGTGGTGTCTGCCCATGCCATCTGGCCATGGTGTATAGCTGCCCGCCTTGGCGGTGACTGCCCAGCCGTATAGGCGCGGTGTGATATCATCATATGCTCATTACAACATGCTCATTATGTTATGCCCATTATAATATGCTCACTATAATATGCTCATCGTAACTCATCATAATACATGCACAGAGACTCATAGATAATCATACTTTATCGGGGTGACATAAGGTCGTGGACCCCCGACTTCATTATGGAGCATTTGTTAAGCATTCTACCTCACCTTGAAGGAACAAGCATAAGGTAAGTGTATACAATGATCAACATCAATAGACTATACATGGAGCATCATATTATAGGCTATAGCATCTCTAGACTTTAGCTTTGACATTATCATTATCCTACTCATAAAGATATCTCTCATCTCGTATGGTCCTTCATGACTAAGGACTCATAGCTTTCTAGAAGATGGGACATTCATAGGAAAGAAGGAAATTCATGCCATAGGACTCATGCCTTAGAAAGAAAGGATTAGCCTCACATACCTTTGTCGCTTAACTATTCAATCGCTTGCTCATTCTCCTTTAATGCGCGCGTCTTTACCTTCAAGAGAGTTCATATCGTCATTAGCTAGGCAATTACAAGAACGTGCTTCTTAAGGCTAAAGAAAATTGGGTAGCGTTCCCTTTGGTTATACTACTTCGCCATATTCCATATCAACTCCCAACATTCACAACGATAATCACAATATCGCTAGCAACAATCGTCATTCACTTACATTATTCACATTTCACAATTTTACTCCAATTCCCCAAAACCATGACCAAAGTCTATTATCGCGTACGTTCACATATAATGCTCATTTCATGTTCTAAGTGTCATTTATAACGCATTTATATTCTCAACATAACCATTTTCATGATTCATTCCAACTACTATTCCACAATGACATTATTCACCCATTTAAGACCCATTTTCTATACTCTTCTACCATCCATGTGTTTCAACCTATTAATACTTCAAACAACATAGAAAGTTCATAAAACTTACCTTAAATGATAGAGGAATAAGCCTTGGATGACAATTCACCTTTTCCACCAAAACCCTATTTTCCTCTTTCTTGGATTTTCTTGTTTTGGATGATTTTAATGAGGTTTCCTTCCTTTGGTTCACTTGATTTCTTGTCCTTAATCTTTGATTCCCTTTGTTTTCTTATGGATGAGAAATATGGAAGGTTATAGAGATCTTGAGGAGTTGAAGACGTGACTGAAAATGAAATAAATGAAGTGGGCATCCCTTATAAAGACTTAGAACATTTCAGTCGTCGGGAGTTCCACGGACTGTTCCACGGTCCGTGGAACCAAGTGCTGGCCGTGGAACTGGTCGTGATTCACGACCAGCCAGCCACCTTCTTTGCTAACTGTTCCACGGACACATCCACGGTCCGTGGATCATGGTGCTGTCCGTGGAACATGGCCGTGGAACTCATAGTTCCACCGAAATGGTTCCCGTTGTTTCGTTCGATCTCCAATCCTTATGGAACCTTTTTAGCACTTGTTTATCACTTCATTATTAATCTAGGAGATGTTATAACTCTTCTCCAAAACATCCTTAAGGCATCAGTAACTCAATACTCACAATTTTGCCCGACGCACTAACTTATAACTCGCTTTCCTTAACAAATTTCTCTCTTCAATTCGAATATCTTTGGAAATCTTAGTTAGGACTATCAATTATTATTTCTTGCTTATCCAAGCCTCGTATTCATCATGCCCCTCGGGAGTCTATTCACTTGTACGCTAAGGGAAAATTTTCGAGGTGTAACACCTAGTATACTCTAGAAGTAAGGAAGAACATGAGAAGCACTTCAGGATTGCTCTTGGGGTATTGCGGGAGAAGGAGTTGTATGCTAAATTCTCCAAGTGTGAATTTTGGTTGTCTTCTGTGTCTTTCTTGGGGCATGTTATTTTGAAAAAGTGTATTATAGTGGATCCTCAGAAAATTCGAAAATGTGGGAATGGGCTAGGCCCACATCAGTGATCGAGATCCATAGTTTTATGGGTACGCTAGCTACTATCGTCAGTATGTGAAAGGGTTTTCCTCTATTGCTTCTCATTTAACCTGGTTGACTCAGAAAGAGGTACTATTTCAGTGGTCCGACGAGTGTGAGGAGAGTTTCCAAAAGCTCAAAATATTGTTGACTACAACACTGATTCTGGCATTGCCCGTGGAGGGCAAGGATTTTATTATTTATTGTGATACTTCACGTTCTGTTTTGGGTTTTATTTTGATGCAGGAAAAGAAAGTGATTGCTTATGCTTCTCGGCAGTTGAAGGTGCATGAGAAGAACTATCCTACTCATGATCTAGAGTTGGCAGCAGTGGTGTTTGCGTTGAAAATCTGGAGGCACTACTTGTATGGTGTCTATTGTGAGGTGTACACAGACCATCGCAGTTTGCAGCATGTGTTCACTCAGAAGGATTTGAACTCCAGACAGCGGAGATGGATAGAACTGCTGAAAGACTATGACATCACCATTTTGTATCACCCTGGTAAGGCGAATGTAGTAGCTGACACTTTGAGCAGGAAGTCGACTAGTATAGGAAGTCTGGCTCGTTTGATTTCTTCTGAGGGTCCGTTGGCTAGAGAGGTTCAGACTCTAGCTAACATTTTTATGAGACTAGATATTTCTGACACAGGCAAGGTGTTAGCTTGTGTTGAGGCTCGGTTATCATTTCTAGAGCAGATTAAGGCTAAGCAGTTTGATGATGCTAAGTTTTGTAAAATACGAGATACGGTATTGCGTGGTGAGGCCAAAGAGGCCATGATAGATGAGGAAGCTGTGCTGCAAATCAAAGGGTGAGTGTGTGTGCCACGTGTGGGTACTTGATTAAGACCATTCTTATAGAGGCTCATAGTTAGAGGTATTCTATCCACCCTGGTGCCACTAAGATGTATCGTAATCTGAGGTAGCATTACTGGTGGACTGGGATGAAGCGTGATATAGTAGGATTCGTTGCTCGGTGTCTGAATTACCAACAGGTGAAGTATGAACATCAGAAACCTGGGGGTACGCTGCAGATGATGCCCATTCCTGAGTGGAAGTGGGAAAGAATAGCCATGGATTTCGTAGTGGGTCTTCCGAAGACGTTAGGGAAGTTTGACTCTCTCTGGTTATTGTTGACAGGTTGACTAAGTTTGCCTACTTTATCCTGGTGAAAATAACTTATGATGCGGAGAAATTGGCTAAAATCTACATTCGTAAGGTACTTAGACTTCACGGGGTTCCTATCTCCATTGTGTCCGATAGGGGCACCACTTTTACATCCAGGTTTTGGCAATGTTTGCATAAAGAGTTGCATAAGAAGTTGGATCATAGCACAGCCTTCCACACTCAGACTGACGGGCAATCTAAGTGGACTATTCAGGTTCTTGAGAATATGCTTCGTGCATGTGTGATAGATTTCGGTGGACATTGGAATGCTTCTTACCCTTAGCCGAATTTGCTTACAATAATAGCTATCACTCGAGTATTGATATGGCCCCATTTGAGGCGTTGTATAGAAGAAGGTGTAGGTCTCCTATTGGATGGTTTGATGCGTTAGAGGTGAGGCCGCGGGGTACTGATCTTCTGAGAGAGTCCCTAGAAAAGGTTAAGTTGATTCAAGCCAAGCTTCTGGTAGCGCAGAGTAGGCAGAAAGAGTATGCGGACTGAAAGGTCCGAGATCTTGAGTTTGAGAAAGGAGAGTAAGTGATGTTGAAGGTCTAACCCATGAAGGGTGTGATGAGGTTTGGGAAGAAGGGAAAGCTTAGCTCGAGGTACATTGGTCCGTTTGATATACTCAAACGTGTGGGAGAAATAGCTTACAAGTTGGCTTTACCTCCGGGTCTGTTAGGCGTTCATCCGGTGTTCCATGTATCAATGTTGAAAAGGTACCACGGCGATGGTTCGTACATCATCCATTGGGATTCGGTTCTGTTAGATGAGAATTTATCGTATGAGGAAGAGCTTGTTTCTAGCTTATACGGGGATGTTCGCAAGTTGAGGTCCAAGAAAATAGGTTCTGTGAAGGTTCAGTGGAAGAATCGCCCAGTGAAAGAAGGTACTTGGGAAACAGAATTCGATATGCGTAGCAAATAACCTCAGCTTTTCGCCGAGTCAGGTAATTCCTCCCTAGATTCTCATCCTTGTCCATTCTAGGATGAACGGTGCTTTAATTGGTATCTGGTATAATGACCTTTCCGGTCGTTATCAAAAATTAGGACTCCGTCGGGAATTCTAGGGCCGCGGGTGGATTCGTAGGGCGCCTTGTTGTATGTGTACATGTTTTGTGTTATGTTTTTTAGGCCTTGGATGAAATGTGGGGTGATAGGGGGAAAAACTGGACAAAATCGAACTCACTGCCCAAAATGAGCCACTGTGGCGGTAGGAGTACCGCTGCGGCCGTACCGATACGACTGTACCGCTATGGCGGTACTCGGACTGCTTCCAGCGGCTATCCATTTTCATTGGTGGCCGCTATAGGGGGAAATGTACTGCTATGGCGGTACCGCTATAGCGGTAGATAGACCACCATAGCGGTCACAACGATTTTGTGGTAGGCTGCTATAGCGGTCACTTAACCGCTACAGCAATACCACTGCAGCACACATGGATGACCGCTGTAGCGGTCGACGTGAAACAGTAGCCCGACTTTGTATACTCAGTTTTATTTTCCCTTTTCGTAAAAACCCAACACACTTCCCAACAAGCACCTAGAGGGAATTTTCAAGATAAGGTAAGATAACTTTAAGAGGTAAGTTCCATTTCTTTTGATGCTATCATTCCATTCTCCTTCATTATTGTAATCCTTTTCATAGGTCTTTAATAGTGAAATTGAAATAGAAACCCTAGAATGTTAATAAACCTTCTAAACGTGATGGGTTATGGTTATTATCGCTTAGTTATCATTTAAATGTGTTGGTTAGTTGCTATTTGTCATAAATTAAACATTTAGAATCATAAACTAAGTGATTGGAGACCTAGGGTTCTATAAAAATGGTGTCTTTACCCTAAAAACTATTTTTAATTGGAATATTTGATAGAATGTTGTTATGAATTAATGATTAATGAATACCAGGGGCCTTGATAGGTTGTTTATCACCTAGAAAATTATCCATCCCTTAGAATGGGGTAAGGGACGGGTATTCTTTCTTTGGTACTTGTAAATTGAGCAATGTGACTCATTAAGCCTTCTATTTCTAGACCATGAATGTACAGTGGCATTAAGGAAAGGAAAGGTTGTAGCAGAGTGACCAACATTGTTCCAGCTCTACTTTGAGGTAGGTTACGGTCTACTTGAGTTAGACTTTGGTCAGTTGATTGTATGTTTTGTGATGTCCTTAAGAGAAAGCATGTCTAGTTTTCATACATGATATTGTGTGGTAAAACTCCTATGTGAATGTGATTGAGTGATTGTGTAGGCTTCGTGCCATTATTCCTGTGTGATTGAATCTGCAGTGGATGTGTGGTGATGAGAAGTTAATATAATCTTCTCGAGTGTTCGGTGACATGAAATGATAAGTTGAATGTTGATATGGAGATGGTAAGAAACATTGTTCTGTAAGAGGTAAGGAAAGGCACTCATGTAGCCTAGATTATGTGCTCGTGGTCGGAGGTGAGTTCTAGTAGCGAGAGGTACGTTGATATGTACCGCGTCCGAGGTTCTTTCCAGAGCAGAGGTTTCTGCTCGGGTCTGAGGAGTATTTAGGAACGAGTGGTACATGGACACCATAGGTCCTCTGCAGGTCATGACTACTGAGCTATGACATCAGATAGCATGTGAGTATAGCGAGTGAGGTTATTGTGGAAAATTTATTTTCATTGTGGCTTACGTGATTGTGATGACTAACATCTTGGTGCTTGATTGTGATTGTCCTTGGTTGACTTGCTGTGATTTATTGATATTCACGTCTGTTGATTAGCTTGTTTTATTCTATTGATTTTGTGAAATATGCATGATACTAACCTTAGTCGGCCTATGATATCTACCGGTATATAGTGTTTATACTGATACTACCTTGTTGCATTCTTTGAGTGCGGATTGTGGTATAGAGACCGCTACTCATCCTCACATCTAGCGTGGAGGACATTTGCTGACAGATTTTAGGGGAGCTCCTTCCATGCCAGGCCGCCCGAAGATCTTCCTGCTATGATGTCTTTTTGTACTCTGGACATTATGGTTATTTAATTGTTAGACTTCAGTTTCTTAAACATGTTTTAGATTAGAGTCCTGTATGATGACTTTCGGATTTTGGGGTTGTAATAGTTAGACTTCCGCACTTATTTTAGTATTCTATGCCATGACTTATTTTGTTCATTTGATGTTTGAATGAGTAATAATTGTTTAGCTTGGTTAATATAAAACCAGATTGAATAGATAGGTGTCTTGTATGCTGGTTCACCCACTAGGATTTAGATGGGTGCCAGTAATGGCGGGTTGGGTCATGATAGAAAGAAAATCTGAAAAAGCTTACTAAAATCCAACATATATGACTCACTAGTGATACATGGACATCTCTTCAAAACCTAAACTATATCGTTATTACTACCCGCTGGATTGATGATGATTGGAACTTGCAAAAGCAAAATTCTTAACTTTTTTCAAGTTCGTGATCATAAGGGTGAGCCAGTTGCAAAGGCGATCGAGGTTTGTTTGATAGATTGGGAGGTTGACGCTCCATTCACTGTGACCCTAGATAATGCTACTGCCAATGATGCTGCAAATTAGACACTTGAAGGTGAGGATTGATGACTGGAAAGGAATCATCTTGGGAAATGATGTTCTACATGTAAGATGTAATGCTCACATTCTAAATTTAATTCTAAAAGAAGTGTTAAGTAATCATAATGATTCCATTTCTCGGGTCAAGAATTTTGTGAAGTATGTTAAGTCCTCTCCTTCAAGATTTGTTTCCTTTATGTTGTTTGTTGACAAGGTAAAAATAGATAGTCATGGTCTTTTGAGTTTAGATGTGGAAACTAGGTGGAGCTCAACATATATGATGTTAAGTAAAACAATTAAATTTGAAAAGGCCTTTTCAAGGATGTATGTTGATGATCACAAGTACCAAAAGCATTGTCTTGAAATGATTAGGAGCGGAGGGCAACCAAGTGGGGATGATTGGAAGAAGGTAAAAGGTTTTACAAAGTTTCTTGACATTTTCTATCCGATTATATTGAATTTTTGGGGAACTTTGTAAGTTACTTCAAATTTTTTCTTCCATGAGCTTTTTAATCTTCTTAGTTTTATTACAAAAAAATCTCATGGTGATGATGTGGTGTTGATTGATATGGCTGATAAGATGCAAGTCAAGTTTGATAAATATTGGGGAGACTTTGATAATATGAATATTTTAATATTTGTCGCTGCAGTATTGGATCCCCGGTACAAGATGAGGTATGTGAAGTTCATTTTTGTCAACTCTTATGGTATTTTGGTGGGAAATTTGAGATCGGAGAAAGTGATGAATACTTTACTCGCTTGTTTAATCATTTCAAAGATTCTTCTTCTAGGACTTCTGCTGAGAATTTGGGAGGTCAATTTAACATGTTGACTGAAAGTGATAGTGGTGGGATATGTAAATCACAATGGGAAAAATATTTATAAGAGGAAGATAATGTTGGAAATATGAATGATCTTGAGAGGTACTTGATAGATGATATGGAGTTCACCAAAGATTTGAATATATTGGCTTGGTGGAAAGATGCAAGTAAAAGGTATCCAATTATTTCTAGGATTGCGAAAGATGTTCTTGCAATTCCTATTTCTACTATTACTTTCGAATCATCTTTTAGCAATGGAGGGCGGATTCTTGATTCGTATCAAAGTTCTTTGTCCCCAAAGACTGTAGAATCTCTAATTTGCACTCAACAATGGCTCAGTTCAACTCCCAAAGATACAACAATGAAGATATTCTAGAGGAAATTCAGAAACTTGAAATAATTGAAAAAGGTAATTTTATGGCTTTAACTCTTTGTGAATATGTTTAAGTTTCTGAATTCATTTAATGTTAATATTTTAATTCTTTTCTTTCAGAATATCCCGATGACGTTTTGAGCATTGATTAGCTCGGATGATGGAAGCACCTTCTACTATATTCTCGTTGCTTGAAGTTTTTGATGAATTTTGTTTTAATCTGCTATGTGAAAGAGTGTTTTCCAGGACCGTCTTATGATTTTGTTATTGCAATACAACTCTTTTTAAAGTTGGATGAAGAAAATGACATGACTATTTTCTGTTTGTGTTGAGCCCTCTTTTTAAATATTATTCATGTGTTGAGCCCTGTTTTATTCATATGTATGGTGTGTTTCCTATATGAGTCGCGGTATGGTCTCAAAATGGTCTTCTCAAAGTAGCGAATAGCTAGTACTGTTAGCTGCTTTGGCATAGTAAAGGTGTGACAAGCTTTCTTTTTTAGATAGGTAATAAATAGTAAAGGTGTGGAAAGATTTTGTGGCAATATCCAGTTTTCTATTTCGAATGAGTTTGGTTTCAGATAGTATCTGCATTGTAATTTAGAAAACCGACAAAAACTGAAAAAATTGAAAAAACACGACAAAAATCGAATAGTAAGAACCGAAATAGTTTGGTTTGGTTTAACAATTTGAATAACCGACTAAATTGATGTGGTTATTTTTTACATAAAAATTGATCCAAACTGAACCATGAGTAGTAGTGGGCATTCGGCTCTTCGGTTCGGATTTTTCAAACTTCGGTTCGATTTTTAGAAGGTGGACACCGAATCGATTTTTTTTTTTTTTAATGAAAACCACCAAAGTTGGAATTTTATTCAAAACAAAAGAGTCTGTACAAAATCAAAAAGAAAGGAAAAAATAAAAAGATCAAAACATGACGAAATAACAACCAAACCAAGCTAATCAACTAGAAAATCCTGGATACTTGATTTTCCTCCAATATTCACACCTCAAAGCTCTGACCAGGTGTATGGATTTCAGTCTGTGATCTAGAATCCAGGTATGTATTTCATCAGGCTTCTAAGGTTGTCACGTTGCACTCAGAAGAGGGAATTCCAAGCAAGAATACTCTCATGTATTAGTTAGCATCCTTCACATAGGGAATGAGCATGAAACACAATAATACCACCCTTTATGAAATCTGTCAACTAACGTACAAGAGATGATATGGGATATCTTAGGAATTTTGGAAAAAATATGCAAGTCTAGAAGATTGCAAATTTGCTTAAATTGTTGTATAATTAGCTGCAACATCAATGCCATGCCACCCTATAAGTCTTGGAAGTGGCAAAGCTACTCAAACTGTTGAATCTGCTGCACATCCTGTATAGTTGTTCAATCTGTTGTTGATATGCTGCACTGCTAGTAGGTTGTTGCAATTATTGTACCAAGTCCTTCTGTCCCTTGTGTATCTGATTCTCAAGTGAGGAACTTAAGCTTTATCCATGTTGATTAACTTCCTTGCCACACTAGGTAACTCCTGAAAATTATAAAACTGAACTGTACCTGCAAAATTAAAAGCTCAGTTAGTCAAAAAATCTGCCACTGCATTCCCTTCTCTGAATATTTGTTGAATCAGTGAAGTCTGATTCCTCCTTCTTCTATTGATCTCCTTAACTATTACGATAATGCTCCAAGGCATTTCCCATTCACTAGATATAAACTTCTTCATGGATAAGGAGTCAGTCTCAATTATTAATGGCCACAGATTATGACTTTCACAATATGTAACACCATCCCTTAGAGCCACAGCTTATGCAATCAAAATTGATCCATCATCATTAAGTTTCTTCCCTTCAACATACATAAGATCACCACAGTTATTTCTCACACAAAAGGCGGCTGAACTGGGACCAGGATTACCTTTTGCTGCACCATCAGTGTCCAATTTGAACCATCCTGTAGGTGGAAAGTCCCATCTTACAACAACACAGGTGATGCAAGGCTGGAAACTTTCCACATATTTAACTATATCAGGCCATTTGTGTGGTATGTCCTGTCATGCAGCGAATTTAAATCTACAGAACCTATGAATGTTTTCCTAGATCTCATGCAATACTCTATATAATGACAAAGTCCCCCATGCATTGTAGTATTTCTCCACTTCCATATCTGCCACAAGATCATGGCAGGAACAGCTCTAAACACCACCTTCAGCTTATAGTGACAATCAGCCTCCCACCAGATTTGAATAGCATGCTTGACATTATGACATACCATGGCTATCCCTGCAACATCATAGAAGAATTTCCACACTTTGCTTGCTAATTCTCCATTAAGAAACAAATGATCAATTGTTTCTTGTTGATGTGCAGTACAACAGTAGCACCTAGAAACCACAGGAATACCAATACTTTGCAACACCTCATGAACTGGTGTCTTGAACTTCCACATCCTCCATAGCAAGAAATTGATCTTGAAAGGAACCCCTTTTATCCACATCTGCTTATAAACCTGTGAGTAGTTTACTCTTTGTCTTAATAAATCCCATGCACTAGAAACTGTGAATTTGCCAGTGCTTGTAATCATCCGCTAGGGCTTGTCCCATTGAACTTCTTCAATATGGACTTTCAACTCCTTTACAACATGATTGGCAATCTCCTCAGGCAAATAATGATACAGCAATTCCTCATTCCATATATCTTCAGTAATAAAGTGACTCACATCCTCTATATTGTCATTAATAATGAAGTCATTAGGAACAACATAGTGTAATGCTCCTAATTTAGTCTAGTTATCATACCACACGTTGGCAGTACCACTCTGTGTTTCCCTCAAGATCTCTTGTTCAATGCTATCTCTAGCTTCTAACACTATTTTCCACACTTGAGATCCTCCTTTCCATGTAACATATTGTGGATACTTCTTTTTGTAGTATTTATTGTCACACCCCACCCTTGGTAAGGCGTGATTGGCACCCGGCACCTTACGAAAACCGAGCGAACCAACTTATAACCTACATCCTTCGTGTCTCAAATGGAAACAATAGGATCAAGAGGCTAAATACAAACATAATATCATGCATAAGTATATGTACATTAGATCCATGATGCCGATATTACTATCGTCACGCTATGACTAAGCTGTACACAGGAACTATCTGCAAAGCCTCTATGAACATGACTGAAGTATACAAGTCCGGACAGGGCCCCCGACATACCCTGAACGAAAATCATATATATATATATATATATATATATATATATATATATATATATATATATATATAGACTCGGAGCTCACTAACCAGAACTGGTACCTAAAGGCAGCCTACTATGGAAGATCCTTGTCTCGTCTATCTACACCTGTGGGTATAAACGCAGCATCCACAAGAAGGGACATCAGTACGAGCAATGTACTGAGTATGTAAGGCATAAAGAGTAACATATTAAGAGATACCGAACATGGAAAATAATATAATGAATGTATGAAGATAAAGTAATATAAAAGGGATGAACCTGTGCCTCTAAATGCCCTTTTAAGGCGATGTTGTGCACGCTTAGCGTTTTAAGAATTTTTCCATACATATCCATACATATATAATATCTTATTCGGTCATTAAGGTGTGGTAATAGATATATAGATATATATATTTATAGACATATAGCATCTTACA
>NW_026713628.1:0-26715 GCF_029784015.1 Lycium ferocissimum | reverse complement strand
TTTTTTTTTTGGAGGCAAGCCCTGACTTTCTATACTCCTTATTTCGATGATCCGTTTACCGTACCCATGCTTCATACCCGACATATTCCGATCGACCCCCTTTCTTCGGGGTGCGTTTCATCCACAGCAGTGCATACTGATGAGAGGATATAGCGAGGAGATGTTCCGCCTAGATTGGCGAGCTCCATTTCCTTCCGAGTGTCGCGAGTCAAAGTATCTATGTTATGGTATCTCGAGTATGTTAGAGACTTTGCGTGTGCAGTCATGTATGTAACATGTCAGGCTTTGTAAGCGGCTCACAAAGTTCATGTGTCATTATGCATTATGTTACTGGCCATATGTATACATTTTCCTTGATTTGAGAAAGACGAAAAGCATGTTTTCTTTCGGGTGCTTACATTAGCGCACTCATTTCATGATTTATGGCCCAAGATGATTAATGTAGTATCACGAGAATCATGCCCGTTCGCTCGGCCCGCAAGAAGGCTCAAAGCCCATCATGCCCTATCGAAAGTTGGGGTGTGAAAGAGACAATGCATCAGGAGGATGTCATCACTATCCTGTTTGAGAATGTCACTGATCTCCAGGAAAAATGAAATAAGCTAAGCTAGCCAATACTACCAAAGAGCCGTTGTTCGAAACAAGAAGGCCTCCCTCGCCTTTTCTATCTCTAAGCTCTCCCATATCTAAACACTTTCCTACCCACACTGTTGGAACTTTTCCCACCACTCAGAATCCGTCCATTACTGAACCGCATCACATGGGCACCTCTTATCACACCCTACCACCCTCCAACACGAACCAAGTTCCTGGAACCTCACATTCTATACCTTCGTACCAAGCTCCTCCACTCACCTACACCAATCCTATCGCCCGTCACAACACTACTAGCCTACTTACCCCACGAAATGCCAATATTCCCCAAAATTGACCCTCACACCCAATAGTATCCTTCCAGACCCCTGTCACCCAAAATGACTTATCCCTAGAACAACTCGAACTGGACCACTATGAGGAGAGGGAAAAGGCCTGGAGAGCCGAGCAAGATAGGCGCGAGGAGAGAATGAAACAAGAGATGCGAGACATGGTCGAGCAATCTACACGGACTACCTGAAAGGCCACCGGGTTAAGTTATGATGATCTTTGCATCAACCCAAAAATGTATTTGCCCGAGTGCTTCAAAATACCTAAGTTCGAAATTCTCAACGGATCAGGAAATCCCAAGGCTCTCCTAAGGTTATACAGTGACCAGTTGGTCAATGTAAAGAGAAATCAAACCTTAATCATGACATTATTTAACCAGAGCTTGACTGAAGAAGCCTCAGAATGGTTCACCATGCATGACATGCGCCAATGGAGTACATGGGAGGATATGGCGAAATCATTCATGGAAAGGTTCTAATTCAATATCAAGACAGTGCTAGACCGATACTATCTGGAGAAAGTCAAACAGAAGTCCACTGAAAACTACAGCGAATATGCAAGTAGGTGGAGGGACGAAGCTGCCCGAGTACAACCGCTCATGGGCAAAAAAGAGCTGGTCTCTATTTTCATTCGGTCACAAGAACCTGAATTTTATTAAAGGATATTTTCCATAGTGGGAAAACCATTCTCTGAATCAGTCAAAATGGGAGAGGCTATAGAAGATGGCCTTAAATCTGGAAGGTTCACCAGTCTAACCAATAAATCCATTCATCAGAGCTCCGCAGGGTCCTCTCAAAAGAAGAAGGAGGATGTGACAAACATTTCTTACACCCCCAACCCTAAAACTACGAGACGAGAGGAATCATAATCACCTCTCGAGATATATCAACCACCATCTCCTAGTAATTACTTACCAACCCCATACAGTCCAGTCCCTGTCTTCTATGCATAGCTAAGTTATCAAGCGCCTTCCTCGCCAGTCTTCCAAACTCCCCAAGCAAGCTCTCAAGCATTCTTTCCAGCCTTCCAAGCTCCACAACTAAATTATCAAACACCAGCACCTACTTACCATAACCCACAACTAAATTAACGAGCAATCGGCCAAACTATCAAAACCACCTACCGCCTGTCACAAATAACTTGCCACGTCCTAACTTAGAGGAAAAGCCGCCTCGAACGTTCAGCCTGTTGGTTGAAACATGAACTTGACTATTCGAAAAGTTATGTGTCACTGGTATGATCTAGCCCGTCTCACCAAAACCCGAAGCAATCCGTAAACCGTTTTACCGAGCGGTCCGGAACCGTGCTACACCGTTATATCCTGTATTTCGTAGATTGGGACAATCCAGGTTAACTATGATGAGTTAGGGACAAGACCATTCCGGGATACGAAGTCGGGATTTTTGACCTTCGATTTTGTTTTGAGACATAATTTGTTCATGAATTGGTTAGCATGGAACATTTGGGAAAATTTGGGACTAAAAGTGGAATAATGGAAAGTTGAAAATTATTGAATTTTGGCCATGTTTGGCCGTGTGGTTATTGGAAATGGCCCACACATTTTGTGGCCAAATTTAATTGGTCCAACCCATGTGTGGGCCATGGACACTTGTGTAACATATAAGGGAGCATAAAAGATGACTAAGGGTTCATCTTTCTTCACTTTCAACACTTAGAAAAAAAAAACAAGAAGTTGAAGAACAATAGCTTCAACCATTCATCCAAACCCAAGGGAAAACCAAGTCCAAATTGAGCCATCACAAAATATTTCTTTGATGCAAATCCACTAATTGGAGGTCCCTAAGTAACGTGGAAGTGTTGTTTGGGTCATCCAACCATCCGTTTTGTAAATTGCAAACCCTAGCCTATTTGTGAAGTTGAAGAAGAAAGGTAAGATTTAATCTTGTTTTATGTGTTATGAATGGTGTATGCATGTTGTAGTATGTTAAAATGGAGAAAATTCATGAAATATGGCATGTTGGAGTTGAGGTTGTGTGTGTAGTGCATGGCCGTGTAAGTGTGTGTGTGTGTTGTGTTGTGTTGAAGCAATGAATTAAAGTCTAGTTAGCATGTTGTGAGTGTTGTAGAGTGAAGAAATGGATGAGAATCATCAATATGTATGTATGTAGTGTTGGCCGAAAATGGGCCATATTATGTGACAAGGAATGGATTAATGTTAATTAGTATTTTGGTTGTTGTCATTATGAATTCTATGTTGACGATAGTATTTTAATGACTCAAGATTGATGTTGTAATTGTATGGGCTGATTTGGAGGATTATGTGCATTTGATGTAATTTGCATATTTATGAGAATGACATTGTTAGAGTGTGGATTGTTGGTGCAAATCATGATTTGGAAATGAGGAATGTGTTATAGTTGAGGCTCTCGGGTTTGGGTAGAATTCGGGTAAGTTGGGATGTTGTTTGGGATGTTTGAAATGTTGTATGAATTGTTAAAATGTCTTTGGATATTGTTGGTATGGGTTCGGGTTAGTATTGGAATGTATGAGCGTTGATGTTGGCTTGAATGTAAGCCGTTGAATTGAATATTATGAATGTTGTTCAATGATGTAAAAGAGGGTTGCTAATGTTATATTGCTTTTCGGATTGATTATTGATGTTGCTAGGTTGGTTGTTGGTGTTGTTGTTGTTGATTTGGCCGAGTTAAATTCTAAGGGTTGGTCTATTTACGGGGGGAAATGCTTTTTGCCCAAATTTTCGTAGAGTTATGTGTTAGTTTGGAAGTGAACTCTTAAATACTTATAGTTGACATTGGCATTTATTGATGTTATGTAGACCTCGGGGAGTCCGAGACATAGGTTGGAGTTTGGATTATCTTAGAGAGCAGACGAGGTATGTAAAGCTTGGCCCTTCGTTCTTTTGGCATGCCTTAGTCGTAAATAGGCTATGACACGAGCCTCGAGGAAATTCTACTCTCGCGATCCGACCATGTCTGTGATTCTTATTTGTTTCTTGGTCTTCGTATGCTTGATATGATGAAATATTGGCCCTTATGTCTTTTGTATGACTAAGTTTCAAAAGTTGCATAAAAGTTTGGTTTTTAAAAGAGTTTTGTTCCTAAATGATTAAAAACTACGAAAGTCGGTAACTTTCACAGACAGAACCGGATCGCTTCGACATGCTCAAAAATGATTCCATGATGTATGAAGACTATGTTTTCCATAGGCGGGCCCGGCTCGGGTCGACACCCCTCCGTGGGCCCCGCGACTCTCCTTACGCACTTCTGACGATTTTTGGAAGGATATGATATGACTATTATTCTGATTTCAAGTACGATCAGTTTACTTATCTTTTGAGTTTGTAATAATGATTCAATAACATATGATGACTATGATTTTCGTAGGCAGGCCCGGATTGTGTTGATGCTCGTCCGTGGGTCCCACGATCTTCTTCTGTATAATTCTGATAGCTTTTGAAAGAATTCAATATGACTACCTTTCCGACCCCCGAGTATGATTATGTATTTGTCTGTCAAGTCTGAAATAATGATTCGTATACTTATGATTCCGATACGTGACTATGGTTTCTGAAATTCGGTTTGATATGTTCCCGAGTGATATTCGGAAGAAAATCTGATTCGACTGCTGTTTTGGTTTATAAATAATGGTTCGTTTGATTAACCTATTGAGTCTTTGAAAACGTTTTAAACTGTATTTGGTTACTCACGAATCGCGGCGTTCGTTGTCACATTTTTCGCCAAGTCCCGAGCTCGATTATGTATCGTGCGCTCTATGTGATATTCTGGAGTATGATGTGTCCGGTTCGCCGATCACTATTCAAACAGCCGCTCCCAATGTGAACACTAACCCACTACCTAATCATGGTAATGCTACCATCCAAATGATTGAAAGAGAAGAAGATTGGGCCGTGTGCAAACTTTTGGTCCAAATGTCTCCAAAAACTTTGGAACAGATAGTGGCTTCATTGACCATTCAAGATTGTTCTCAATTTAGCGTCCTGATGCCGACACTAATTGTGGCACAAGTGTCCATAGATATGGTTTTGGCACCGAGGAAGGAGTTTGTCGTTCTGAGGGCTGTCACCCATAACATGACCCGTTCAGGAAGGTGTTATTCTCCTGATGAATTAGCACAAGGAGTGACAAAGAAAGAAGGAAACCAAAGCAGGACAATCACAGAAGATGAGGCCAAAGATTTCTGGCAAAGAATGCAACTGAAAGAGTATTCCATCGTCGAGCACTTAAAGAAAACTCCAGAACATATATCAGTGCTGGCACTGTTACTTAGTTCCCCTCAACATCTCCAAGCGCTAATGAGGGTATTAAATGAAGCCCATGTTCCTGCAGCCACAAGTAGTGAAAATTTGGCCAATATGGTGGCCCATGTCATATGAGATCAATAAATCTACTTCAGTCATGAAGAGCTACCGAGATAAGGGGCGGTGCACAAAAGAGTGCCCCACATAAAAATAAAATATAGAGACAAGATCGTGGCGCGTGTGCTCATAGACAATGGAGCAGGTCTCAACACCTGTCCCAAGTATACACTTGTCCAGTTGGGCTATGACATTGAGAAGATACACCAAAGTCGTACAAATGTGAGACATTTTGATGGAGCTCAATGTGATTTTGTTGAGAAAATTGACTTGTGCATCCAATGGGGCCGCCGAGTTTGTCACTGAATTCCAAGTCATGGCGATAACCACTAGTTACAACCTGCTATTGGGTAGACCATAGTTTCATATGGCAGGAGCAATGCATATATAGCGTACCAGCCTCTATGGGTGTAATATCATATATATATATATATATATATAGACACACACACGTATTAGAATGACATTCTGAACTTATCAGAGTGACGTAAGATCGGTAAACCTCCGGATGACGTTATTAAACTAACCAGCTAACATCTGCATCAATGAGAATCGGGAAAACAAAACATATTATAATTCATTAAACTTTCGTAGGAATAAAGTACATGAACACTCTAACTTAACAAGAGTAGAGTCATTTTGGAGGGAAATTCATTTAGTTTTAGCTTCTATCGGATTCATGCCAAAAGAAGGAAAGGGTAGCCTTAAATACCTCTATCGTTTCACTTGACAGTACAACTAAAGCATCCCATAGCACGTCAATCTACAACAACGATAATAACACTGTCGTCAAACTAAGAAAACATTAGTACACAATATATCGAGCGACGAGCTCATTTTACAGTGAATCAGACAACATCTCCCCTGCCATAAATTGACTTAGAACAACCCCCAAGCAGTCCACACGACAACAACAACAATATACACAATTTTCGATATAACTTTCGTATTTTCTTATCTAATAACTTAGCTATGACTTGGATAAAATTTAAATACAGATTAGGAGAGGAGAATTCTTACCTTATTCCAGCAAGACAACACTTTTTCCAAGACTTCTCTAACTTATAAGGATTTCTGTCCCAAGAACAAGATGAAAAAGATGATGAGCACAATCTCTACGAATTTTTCAAGGGTAGATTAGCGCTGTTCTCTCATATATTTTGATTAATATGATAGGAAAACCTCTAGGGAGCATTTGGGAGTATTTTGGATAAGAGGAGAGTGAAATATAAAATGAAATTCAACTCCATCGCTTCAATATATAACCTGAAAGTTTCCCCCGCCTCCCACATACGGTTGGATATACGGCGATATATGGTGACATATGGTCTGTATGTCCACCATATATGGGACCGTACCTGGTCATTCCTCTGAATCTCACCACCAATCAGATGAAGCAATCTATTTTACTTCTCGTATGTTGCTTCTTATGTCGGGAACTTTGCCGAAAATTATTCGTTTCGATTTGTTTAACCTCTAATCCTTCCAACACATACTAACTATGGTTCCAAACACTTATAACCTTATAAATAACATCATTCTTCAGTCTTATGTCAATGTGACTCATGACGCCACTCAACGCAAAACGTAAGATCCCTCCCCCCCTCCCCCCCCCCCCACCTTAGGAACATTCGTCCTTGAATGTAGAGGTGCATAAGGGGAAACTAACTCATCAAGGGTTTCATGAGAATTCGACAGATTCTCCCCTATAATCAACTGCACCGAAACCTGCAACCAGTCAAAACCTAAACTCAACTTCCCGTAGGGCCACTCAATATCGTACATACGAATCGAACCTCACACGAACGCTACATATCAAAAGAGACTTTATAATCCATCATTTACCTCATAAGCTAGATTCTGCTCCCGTCATTCTTGCAACACTTCATTTTGGGCATTATCTAAGTGTGAGATGAAAGTTAGTTTAAAATCAACATGGCATGACAATGAAAATGTACAAAAGGGTCTTAGTCGTCAAGAACCTTCATCCTGAAATAAATAGGGATACTTAGATTTTATTTCTTCTTTGGCTTTCCACGTCATCTCCTAGACATTCTTTTACCTCCACAACACCTTTATTGAAGCCACATCCTTAGTCTTTAATCTACAAACTTGCCGATATAGGATAGCCACCAAGACCTCTTCATAAGATAGCTCCTTTATGATCTACACATCATCAACTGGAACAACTCGAGAGGAGTCTCTGACACACTTCTGTAGCATAGAGACATGGAAAACTAGGTGGACAGACTCCAATTCTGGGGGAAATTCTATCTTGTAGGTTACTTGGCCTATCCTTCGAATGATTCTGTAAGGCCCAACGTATCGTGGGATGAGCTTTCCCTTTTTACTGAATCCCATCACGTCCTTCGTAGGCGAAATCTTCAAGAAGACCCAATCACTAACCTGGAATTCTAGATCTTGTTGTCGCACATCTGAATATGACTTTTGTCTACTCTAAGCTGCCAACAGCAGCTCCTGAATAAGTTTCACCTTCTCTACGACTTGGTGAACTAGATCTAGACCAAGTAACTCTAACTCGCCCACTTTGAACCACCCTACAGGAGATCTACACTTTTGGCTATTTGAAGCCTTATAAGGTGCCATTTTGATACTAGCATGATAGCTGTTGTTATATAGAAACTCAATAAGAGGCAAATGATCATCCCAGCTTCCCTTGAAATCTAGCACGCATGCTCGTAGCATATCTTTGAGCGTCTAAATCGTGCATTTTGTCTAGCCTTCTGTTTGAGGATGAAAGGTTATACTAAGGTTTACTTGAGTCCCCAACCCCTTCTGAAAAGATCTCTAGGAATTTGCATTAAATTAAGTGCCTCTATCAGATATAATTGATACCAGAATGCCGTGGAGTCGCACTGTCTCATTAATATACAACTTTGCGTAATCCTCAGCCATATACATAGTTCTGACCGGCAATAAGTGAGTTGATTTGGTTATCCTATCAACAATCACCCATATTGAATCAAATTTATGATATGAACGAGGCAAACCCGTAATGAAATCCATGTTGATCATCTCCCACTTCCACATCGAGATTTCTATATGCTGCAATAACCCACCAGGCTTCTGGTGTTCCACCTCGACTTGCTGAGAATTGGGACACAGGGCTATGAATTCTGCAGTATACTTCTTCATGTCGTTCCCCCAATATGTACCCTTGATAGCATGATACATCTTTGTTGACTCGGAGTGAATAGAATATCGAAAACAATGGACCTCTGACATGATCTTATCCCGCAACCCTGGTACATTCGAAACACATAATCTACCTCGATATTTTAGGATTCCATCTTCTACAAGCTCAAATGTCATGGATTTATTTATTTGATTACCCTATCTGATCCTCCTTAAAATGGGATCATCGTACTATCCCGCCTTTACTTAAGCTATAAAGGACGATTCAGCTATGTTCTGAGTTATAATACTTCCATTGTCTGAGTCCATAAGTCGAACTCCCAAACTATCTAGCTGATGTAGTTCTCGAGTCAAGCATGGGAGAGGTAGAAGGGTTATTTGCGAGACTGTTCACATCACATGCGAAAAGAGATTATTGTGCATTATTTCATGGAAGGGCTAAGTCATGATTCTAGAGCTTTGTTGAATGCTTCAGCTCAAGGCTAGATCTTGACGAAGACATATGAAGAGATGGAAGCTCTCCTTGATCTAATGTCTGAAGGTACTCAAGAGTATCAAGAAACGGGCAGCTATGGGATGCTACAGGGAGCCGCTGGGGTATTTCAAGTAGATAATATTCAGGCTGATATTGGACACTTTGTAATGTTATTATAAGGGTGTTTCCTCATGTTCAACAGGTCCAACAAGTTCAACATATTCAGCAAGCAGCATGCAAAAGTTGTGATGATCCTCATGATTATTCTAATTCTCCTATGAATCCTGAATCAGTCTATTATGTGGGGTAGCACAATTATGGTGGTGGAAATCACGAAAATTATTTCAGAAATAATTACAATCCGCACTACGGAAAGCAGGACTTTTACAAGCAAAATAATTATCAGAAGCCCCAAGCTCGGCCAACTGGAAATTCGGTGGACGATATGATGAAAAAGTTTTTAGCTCAATAGCGAGTAGTTCAGCAGCAAAATCAGAAAATGGTAAGCGAGATGCAGAAGTCTATTCATGAGCTCGAACGTCAAGTCGGGCAGATGGCGATTGCTCAAAATGTCAGACCATAGGGTGCTCTTTCGAGTGATACTGAAAAGATTCCGAAAGAAACATGTAAAGTAGTCACCTTGAGGAATGGCAGAGAACTTGAAGAAGTGCCACCAAAGAACAAAAAGGTAGATACCGAGCTTATTCCTTCTCAAAGAATTGAAGCTAAAGAGAATCCCAAGAAAATCGTGAAACAGTCCGAAAACATGGTGACTAGACCACCTCCACCGTTCCTACAATGCCTTCTGAAACAGAAAGCAAATGCTGCCTATAAGAAATTTCTTGACATATTGAAGTAGGTACATATCAACATTCCTTTAGTAGAGCTTTTGCAAGAAGTTAAAAAATATTCTAAGAACATCAAGGATGTTCTTGCAAATAAGAGACACTGGATAGAATTTGAGAATGTGGCACTTACTGAGGAGTGCAATTTTAGAGTGAGGAGCAAGATTCTACCAAAGCTGAAAGATTCAGGAAGTTTTACTATTCTATCGCTATTGGTAATATCGAGGATGGGCTAGCTGTCACACCCTTAATCCGATAGGGTGTGATGGGCACCCGACCCTTACCCAGGGCCGAGCGAACCTGCTGACTTTCGTAATACTCATAATCATACTGGGCCCGTAAAACATGATATAAGCACATAATGCAAATTTTTTTTTCCAGAAAACAAACAAGCCTTTCATCTTTATCAAATCAAATAAAACTAGTACCGTATGAAATCTGCCAACATATGAAGTTCGTAACATAATGCATAATGATACATCGGCTTACATAGCCGCTTACAAAACTGACATATCATACACTCGACACTGTCTGCAAAGTCTCTAACATGACCCAAAATACCACAACTCTAACACTCTGACTCGGCAGCACTCCGGGAGAAAATGGAGCTCGCCAATCCCGCTGGAACATCTTCTACTCATCTGCATATACCTGCGCGGCATGAAACGCAGCCCCCGAAGAAAGGGGGTCAGTACGGAATATGTACTGAGCATGTAAAGCATGACATACAAAAAACGAGATCATAACCGAAGTAAGGAGTACAGAAAGTGAGCATAATAACCAGAATACCAAAGGGCTTGCATCTGAAACACAAATCATACATCAGAGGTACAGAAGACAAATACAATAATCAAAATGCCAAAATACTTACTCCTGAAACACAAATCATGCATATCAATGGCATGTATCATATCCGGCCCATACTGGGACTGAGTGACATAAGCGAATAATCATCAGATTCATACCGTAACACATCATAATATCATAACTTATCATATGTGATGACATTAACCGATGTGGGATTTGCCTAAACCCATGTGGGATTCGCCTAAACCAATGTGGGATTAGACTAAACCAGTGTGGGATTTGCCAAAACCAATGTGAAATTTGCCTCATCATTGGGTTTGCCCCACCACTGGGTTTGCCCCACCATTGGGTTTGCCCCACCATTGGGTTTTCCCCACCATTGGGTTTGCCCCACCATCGGCTCCGATACCAACTGATCATATTCCAGAATACATACATATAACGTATAACGTGTCCCGGCCCTCCAATGAGGGACTCGGTAAACAGAATCATCATATCATCATATATCACATCATATCATCGTATATCATATCATCGTATATCATATCATATCATCACATGCGATCCATAATGGGACCCGGCGGACAGAACGTGGTCGCCACTCCATCTGGGCGCCACAACACATCATACTTCGGAATATAGCATACCTCCGAACACATCATACTCCGTATCACATCATATATCATATCATATCATATCATACTTCGGAAAACACATCATACTTCGGAATATAGCATAGTGCGCACGATAACATACCGGCCCGGGACTCGGCGAAAGATGTAATAACAGAACGCACGAGCAGAATCGTAAGTAACCATATGCATACAAATCACTTACAAAGACCCGATAGGATAATCAAAACGAACTGTTAGTTCAAAACCAAAACAATAGTCAAATCAGGTTTTCTTCCGAATCTCACTCGGGAACATATCAAACCGAACTTCAGAAACCATAGTCACGTATCAAAATCACATGCATAAAAATACTCATTTCAAACTCGACAGATAAATAAGTAATCATACTCGGCGGTCGAAAAGATAGTCATATTAAATTCTTTCAAAAATAGGTCGTTAGAACCAAACATACAAAAGTCGCGGGACCCACGGACGAGCGTCAACCCAATCCTGGCCCGCCTATGAAAATTAAAGTCATTACTCGTCATGAAATCATTTGCGAAGATATCAAAGCGATCCGAGCCCTTTTTTGAAAGTTACGGTCGTTCGTAGTTTCAGAATCATTTAGGAACAAAACTCTTTTGAAAACAAAACTTTTATGCAACTTTTGAAATTTAGTCATACAAAAGACAATAGGACCATAATTCGACTACATTAAGAATACGAATATCAAGAAACAAATAAAAATCGTTTGCGAGCTTATCAAAGCAATCCGGTTCTGGCCATGAAAGTTACGGACATTTTTAGACATAGGATCCTTTCGGAACAAACCGTTTACACAGCATTTCAAATCCAATCATATCAAAGACATACGGATCATAACTTGCCCATATTAAGGATGCCAACATCACAAAGCAAATATGAATCATAAACATGTTCGGATTTTACGAATAGAATTACCCCCAAGGCTCATAACATATCACAACTTACTTGCGTCTAGGACATGCCAAAAAAGGAAGGATAAGCTTTACATACCTTGATTGCTTCCTAAGCTAATCCAAACTCAAGTCTCGGCTTCTCAAAATCTACAACACGTCAATAGACACCAAAAATTGGTCATAGGCACCTCGGAATCCCATTTTAAGCTAACACTTTATTTACGTAAAATTTGGGCAAAGATTTCCCAGAAATTCAGCACCCCGAGAATTTAACTCGGCCAATTCTTCAACAACAATACCAATAACCATATAAACAACATCAATAACCAATTTAAAACGCATCCTAATATTAGCAATTCTTTTCCATATAATTCGACAACATTCCATTCATTCAATTCGACTACATGCGTTCAAACCAACATCAATATATATATTCAAATACTAATCCAAACCATTCAAATAAGATTCAAGAATGCTTCCAACAATCCACAAATATTCAAAACAACTCAACCATTATACACCAAACAATCCCGAAACTTCCAAGTTCAAGAAAACAACAACAATACATTTCTTTCTTCCAAATTCATCCACTACTTGAATAATCCACACTTTAACAACATTATTTCATAGATTCAAGAAATTACATTTAATTCACATTAACTTCCATAACAACACACATAACTTCAATTTGAACCATTAAACTTTCATTTGCATCATAGAATCCACAACACAACATCCCAAACATACTAAAGAGAATTGATTCTTCACTTCTACACAACATGGCATATATACGGCGAAATCCACAACAATTACAACTTCAACTTGAATCATTCAAGATCTTCATTCTCACCACATAACCCATGATAACAACAACCAAAAATACAAAATAAAATTTGTTCATTCCCTAACACACAAAACAACCCATTTTCGGCCAACACCTCCACCCATAAATTCCATGATTTTCATCCACTTCCACACACTATAACAACACCCAAACATGCTAAATACAATTAATTCACCATTCCTACACAACATCATATATGCACGGCTAGACATCAACATGCACGGCTCAACTTCAACATCTATTCTTTCATGAATTTCATTCCTTTTTACACACTACAACATGCACAAATCATCCATAACATATAAAAACAAGATTAAACTTACCCTTTTCCACTTTGTTTTTCAACTTGACTAGGGTTGAGAATTGCATGAACAAGGGATTTATTTGCTCCAACAACCACTTCATGTTGTTTAGGACCTTCCAAATAGTAGAAAACCTAGAAGAAAATAATTTTTCTCCATCAATTTTTCATGGCCATATTCAGCCAACTAGGGCCGAACAGCCCCCTTTCTCCTTCTTCATATTTTCTCCAAGTTTCTAGACTTATAAAAGATGACTAATTAGTCTTGCTTTTCATGACTTATACACACATATATATATAGCTCCCACAAATATAAAATGAACACATGTGCCATTTCATGGCTTAAAAGTATTGGCCAACCATGGGTGGGGTCCACCCCATACCCCACGGCCACATGGCCTTCTTTGGCCATTTTCATGAAATAATTTTGTTTCCACTTCTAGCCCCAAGTCTTCATGAAATATTCAACTTTTCATAATTCACTTTTAACCCCAAATTTTTCTTATTTCAAATTTACCCTTAACATTCCATGCCAATGAAAGGATGAATAGGCAACTTATGCATTAAAACAAAATCATGGTTAAAATTCTCAACCTCGCATCCCGGAATAGTCTTGTCCTTAACTTTTCATAGTTAACTCGGATTATCCCAAGGTACAAAATACGGGATATAACATCCTTCCCCCCTTTAGAACATTCGTCCTCGAATGTTCAATTAGTCGCATAAGGTCTTATAAAAATCTCAGGGGGCTTCCTTTATTACCATAGCACGCGATCTCTTCTACCAACCATTTTTCTTTTCCATCTCCTCTTACCTTGCGAATAACGTAATAAGGTCCAATATATCTCGATTTAAACTTCTTCTTCTTGTCGAATCTCATTACACCTTGCCTAAATCGTCTTATAATCCCCCTTTACTCAACTCGTAACATTCTAGGCACGTCATCTCGTGTCATTTCTTTATCTTACACTTGCGTCTCTCGCACTCGCTTCCCCCCTTTAGGGGCGTACTTATACTATCACCCGATTATATTTTGCCCTATTCCTGTATTTCCAGTCTCACTTAGGCGGCACTTTTATTCCAACATTTTGATCCTCTTTCCTTTCATTTACTCACTTTTTTTCTTTCCCAAATATCATTATGTTGACACTTTCCAAACTTAACCCCCCCCCCCCCTTTTTTTTTCCGACAAACCTCTTCTAAATCATCTCTTAATATCACAAACCCTTTCCAAATTATTTTTACCATATCGGTATTGACCTCCGATTACCATTACCATCAATTCACTATTAACTTATTTTTCAAAATCCGGCCGTACTTGCAACTTGGCCAAATCTTACCCTTACTATTGACACAACCTTTCAAAGCATATCACAGACCCATATCTCATTCTCTCTTTATTTCTGGGAAAATTTCGGCAGAGTTTCCTCTATATTTCTTACTATCTCAAAACCTGTACGCAGGAAATACCAACAATGCCTCACAGGGCCAAAATACATATATACATATCATATCATATCGTATCGTATCACAGCCGCACAGGGCTCCCAATATCCATAACGGTCTGAAAATAATGGACTTACCTTATATGCTTAACACGACCACGCGTGTTACCCTTTCCTGTCTACTTCCCTTTTCACTTTCCAACTTTGCATTCCGATCATACTTCAGTATCTTACCCAACATATACCTTTCATACCTTTGCTTACCTGCGTACTTTGTAACTTCCAATATCGCTAGTCACTTCCTTCTGTCGATGCCATTCTTCTGCTGAAACCAAAGGTCAGTAAGAGAAATTTCATTCCCTATGACTTGGCTCTATGGCACGATCTCAGATATGAAAGAAGAGTAACCAACCTAAATGCCCCGTAGCCTCCTATTTATAAGTGTGGCGCGCAACACACCATAAACAAGACTCTACTTCGACACGACTTTGCGTACAACCCCTAGGGACGAATCGCTCGATACCAATTTGTCACACCCTTAATCCGATAGGGTGTGATGGGCACCCGACCACCTTACCTGTGGCCGAGCGAACCCGCTGACTTTCGTAATACTCATAATCATACTGGGCCCGAAAAACATGACATAAGCACATAATGCAAAAAATATTTTTCAGAAAACAAACAAGCTTTTCATCTTTATCAAATCCAATAAAACTAGTACCGTATGAAATCTGCCAACATATGAAGTTCTTAACATAATGCATAATGATACATCGACTTACATAGCCGCTTACAAAACTAACATATCATACACTCGACACCGTCCGCAAAGTCTCTAACATGACCCAAAATACCACAACTCTAACACTCGACTCGGCTAAAGACTCCTCAGGAGAAAATGGAGCTCGCTAATCCCGTGGAACATCTTCTACTCATCACGCATATACCGCGGCATGAAACGCAGCCCCCGAAGAAAGGGGGTCGATTTAAATATGTACTGAGCATGTAAAGCATGACATACAGAAAACAAGGTCATAACCGAAGTAAGGAGTACATAAAGTGAGCATAATAACCAGAATACCAAAGGGCTTGCATCTGAAACACAAATCGTACATCAGAGGTACAGAAGACAAATACAATAATCAGAATGCCAAAATACTTACTCCTGAAACACAAATCATGCATATCAATGGCATGTATCATATCCGGCCCATACTGGGACTGAGTGACATAAGCGAATAATCATCATATTCATACCGTAACACATCATAATATCATAACTTATCATATGAGATGACATTAACCGATGTGGGATTTGCCTAAACCAATGTGGGATTCGCCTAAACCAATGTGGGATTCGCCTAAACCAATGTGGGATTTACCTAAACCAGTGTGGGATTTGCCTAAACCAATGTAGAATTTGCCTCATCATTGGGTTTGCCCCAACACTGGGTTTGCCCCACCATTGGGTTTGCCCCACCACCGGCTCCGATACCAACTGATCATATTCCGAATACATACATATAACGTAAAACGTGTCCCGCCCTCCATAGGGACTCGATAATCATCATATCATCATATATCACATCATATCATCGTATATCATATCATATCATCGTATATCATATCATATCATCACATGCGGTCCATAATGGGACCCGGCGGACAGAACGTGGTCGCCACTCCATCTGGGCGCCACAACACATCATACTTCGGAATATAGCATACCTCCGAACACATCATACTCCGTATCACATCATATATCATATCACATCATACTTCGGAAAACACATCATACTTCGGAATATAGCATAGTGCGCACGATAACATACCGGCCCGGGACTCGGCGAAAGAGGTAATAACAGAATGCACGAGCAGAATCGTGAGTAACCATATGCATACAAAAACATTTTCAAAAGACCCGATAGGATAATCAAAACGAACCATTATTTCAAAATCGAAACAATAGTCAAATCGCATTTTCTTCCGAATATCACTCGGAACATATCAAACCGAACTTCGAAACCATAGTCACGTATCAAAATCACATACATAAAAATCCTTATTTCAAACTCAACAAATAAATAAGTAATCATACTCGGCGGTCGAAAAGATAGTCATATTAAATTCTTTCAAAAATAGGTCGTTAGAACCAAACATACAAAAGTCGCGGGACCCACGGACGAGCGTCAACCCAATCCGAGCCCGCCTATGAAAATTAAAGTCATTACTGGTCATGAAATCATTTGCGAAGATATCAAAACGATCCGAGCCCTTTTTTGAAAGTTACGGTCGTTCGTATTTTCAGAATCATTTAGGAACAAAACTCTTTTGAAAACAAAACTTTTATGCAACTTTTGAAATTTAGTCATACAAAAGACAATAGGACCATATTCGATTACATTAAGAATACGAATATCAAGAAACAAATAAGAATCGTTTGCGAGCTTATCAAAGCAATCCGGTTCTGGCTATGAAAGTTACGGACATTTTTAGACATAAGATCCTTTCGGAACAAACCGTTTACACAGCATTTCAAATCCAATCATATCAAAGACATACGGATCATAGCTTGACCATATTAAGGATGCCAACATCACAAAGCAAATATGAATCATAAACATGTTCGGATTTTACGAATAGAATTACCCCCAAGGCTCATAACATATCACAACTTACTTGCGTCTAGACATGCCAAAAAAAAAGAAGGATAAGCTTTACATACCTTGATTGCTTCCTAAGCTAATCCAAACTCAAGTCTCGGCTTCTCAAAATCTACAACACGTCATTAGACACCAAACATTAGTCATAGGCACCTCGGAATCCCATTTTAAGCTCGCACTTTATTTACAAAAATTTGGGCAGCATTTCCCATGTAAATTCAACACCCCGAGAATTTAACTCGGCCAATTCTTCAACAACAATACCAATAACCATATAAACAACATCGATAATTAATTTAAAACGCATCCAATATTAGCAAACTCTTTTCCATATAATTCGACAACATTCCATTCATTCAATTCAACCACATGCGTTCAAACCAACATCGACGATCACATATTCAAATACTAATCCAAGATCATTCAAATAAGATTCAAGAACACTTCCAACAATCCACACAATATTCAAAACAACTCAACCATTATACTAAGCAACCCGAAACTTCCAAATGCCATAAGAAAACATTAACAATACATTTCTTTCTCTTCCAAATCATCCACTACTTCAATAATCCACACATTAACAACATTATTTCCATAGATTCAAGAAACTATATTTAATTCACATTATCTTCCATAACAAACCACATAACTTCAATTTGAACCATTAAACTTTCATTTGTATCATAGAATCCACAACACAACATCCCAAACATACTAAAGAGAATTGATTCTTCACTTCTACACAACATAGCATATATACGGCCAAATCCACAACAATTACAACTTCAACTTGAATCATTCAATACCTTCATTCTCACCACATAACCCATGACAACAACAACAAAAAATACAAAATAAAATTTGTTCATTCCCTAACACACAAAGTTGCCCATTTTTCGCCAACACCTATATACAATTCCATGATTTTCATCCACTTCCACACACTATAACAACACCCAAACGTGCTAAATACAATTAATTCACCATTCCTACACAACATCATATATGCACGCTAGACATCAACATGCACAAAGCTCAACTTCAACATCTATTCTTTCATGAATTTCATTCCTTTTTACACACTACAACATGCACAAATCATCCATAACATATAAAAACAAGATTAAACTTACCCTTTTCCACTATGTTCATCAACTTGACTAGGGTTGAGAATTGCATGAACAAGGGATTTGTTTGCTCCAACAACCACTTCATGTTGTTTAGGACCTTCCAAATAGTAGAAAACCTAGAAGAAAATAATTTTTCTCCATCAATTTCTCACCATATTCACCAACTAGAAACCGAATGCCCCTTTCTCCTTCTTCATATTTTCTCCAAGTTTCTAGACTTATAAAAGATGACTAATTAGTCTTGCTTTTCATGACTTATACACACATATATATATAGCTCCCACAAATATAAAATGAACACATGTGCCATTTCATGGCTTAAAAATATTGGCCAACCATGGGTGGGGTCCACCCCATACCCCACGGCCACATGGCCTTCTTTGGCCATTTTCATGAAATAATTTTGTTTCCACTTCTAGGCCCAAGTCTTCATGAAATATTCAACTTTCCATAATTCGCTTTTAACTCCAAATTTTTCTTATTCCAAATTTACCCTTAACATTCCATGCCAATGAAAGGATGAATAGTGTGATTTATGCGCATTAAAACAAAATCATGGTTAAAATTATCAACCTCGCATCCCGGAATAGTCTTGTCCTTAACTTTTCATAGTTAGCTCGGATTATCCCAAGGTACAAAATACAGGATATAACACTAGCATTGTGTGATTTGGGTGCCAATATAAATATGATGCCCACCTCTGTGTTCTAAACGTTAGGGTTGGTGAGCCAAGGCCAACAACAGTCACTTTGCAGTTAGCTGATAGATCTCTTGCATATTCGATGGCATAATTGAAGATGTTCTTGTGAAGGTGGGTCCGTTTATTCTGCCAGTTGATTTCATCATCCTTGATTATGGGGCAGACAAGAATGTCCCTCTTATCATGAAAAAGGGATTCTTAGAGACTGTTGATGCAGTTATCCGAGTCAAAGATGGGAAGATGTCCATGACAGTGGATGGGCAAGAAGCTACTTTTGATATGTTCAAAGCTACTAAGCTTTCGCCCCCTTATAAGGAATTAAAGATGATCACAGTTGTGGAGCCCGAGCTAACAAATGCGAAGCTAGATCACTTTTTAGCTTCTCGAGATCCTTCGGAGATAGCATTGGTATATGGTGAGGACTTGGTGGAAAATGAGAAAGTCGAGGAGTGTCTTCACATTCTTGACACTTCTTATGCATATTAACAAGCCAATATGCCATTTGAGGAGTTGGATAGAGCTGAATCGCGGAAGAAGCCGAAATCTTCTGTTGAGGAGGCTCCGGCTCTTGAGCTTAAGCCATTATCATCTCATCTGCGCTATGATTTCTTGGACACCGGTACCACATTGCCCATAATGCTCTCTGCTTATTTGTCTAATGTGCAGGTTGAACGTGTGTTGTGATTACTAAAAGACAGAATTCGAGCCATTAGATGGACCATAGCTGACATTCGAGGCATTAGCAGCTCATTTTGTATGCATAAGATACTATTGGAGAAACGATAGAAGGTCCGCCGGGAGAGTCGAAGGAAAGGCGTCGGACCCAATCATGAAAGAGGTGGTGAAGAAAGAAGTGATCAAATGGCTTGATAGCTGCATTATTTACCCCATCTCAGATAGCAAATAGGTGAGCCCCATCCAATGTGTCCCGAAGAAAGGGGGCATAACTGTGGTAAGAAAAAAAAAGGATGAGCTGGTACCTCAGCGAACTGTCACTGGTTGGAAGATTTGCATTGATTATCGGAAGATGAACACCGCCACCGGAAAGGATCATTTTTCTTTCTCCTTCATGGACCAGATGTTAGATCAATTGGCTGCGCACTATTATTATTTCTTTCTAGATGGTTATTCAGACTACAACCATATTATGATTACACTAGAAGATCAAAAAAAGACCACTTTCACATGTCCATATAAAGACTTCGCATTCAGGAGGATGCCTTTCGATTTATGTAATGCTCCAGGAACGTTCCAGAGATGCATGATGGCTATTTTTACCGATATGGTGGAAACTATGTGAAGGTATTCATGGATGACTTCTCGGTCTTTGGGGATTCTTTTGATGATTGTTTGAGCTATCTTGATGCTGTGTTGGCTCGATGTGAAGAAACAAACTTAGTGCTTAACATGGAAAAATGCCATTTCATGGTTTGGGAAGGCATTGTTCCTAGACATAAGGTATCAAGTAAGGGCATTGAAGTTGACAAGGACAAAATAGAGGCAATCAAAAAATTGCCACCACCCGTGACTGTTCGGGGAGTGTGCAGTTTTCTTGGGCATGCAGGTTTTTACAGGCGGTTCATCAAGGATTTTTCTAAGATAGCGAATCCAATGTGCAAGTTGCTAGAGAAAGATGTGAATTTCATATTTAATGAGGCCTGTCTGAAGTCTTTTGACTAGCTGAAAGTGAGGTTAGTGACTGCACCTATTATTATTGCACCCGATTGGACTTTGTCGTTCGTGTTGATGTGTGATGCAAGTGACTTTGGTATGGGAGTTGTTCTCGATCAGAAAAGGGAAAAGATCTTTAATCCCATTTATTATGCCAGCAAGACATTTGATGCAGCCCAGATGAACTATACAGTTACAGAGAAGGAGTTTTTGGCGGTGGATTATGCCTTTGACAAATTTCGATCTTATTTGGTGGGGACGAAGATGATAGTGTATACTGATCACACGGCTGTTCGCTATTTATTTGCTAAGAAGGATGCAAAACCCAAACTCATTCATTGGGTGTTGCTGCTACAGGAGTTCAACATTGCGATTCTTGATCGAAAGGGCATAGAGAACTAAGTAGCAAATCACTTATCAAGACTTGAGGATCGTGAGCATGTTGATGAAGATGTGGTATTTAAGGAGACTTTCCCAGATGAGCAAATTTTTGCTCTTCAATCAGCCGAGCTACCTTGGTATGCAGATATAGTGAACTTTCTGGTGAGTGAGGTGTACCCTACTGATGCTAATCATGAGAATAAGAAGCAGATCCTACACGATAGCAGATTTTACATTTGGGATGAGTTGTATCTCTACTGAGTTGGCTTAGATCAGTTGATTAGGAGATGTGTTCCAGCAGAAGAAGTCAATGCAATTCTTGATAGTTTCCACTCATCGCCTTACAAAGATATCATAAGCGGGCAAAGGAACATCCGCAAAGTACTTTCAAATAGTGTTCTATTGCCCGGCATTGTTCAAAGATGATCATGCTTTCGTGAGGGCATGTGATAGCTGTCAAAGAATGTGAAATATCTCGAAGTGGCATGAAATGCCATTGAATGGCATCTTGGAGATTGAAGTATTTGATTGTTGGGGGATCGACTTCAACGGGCCCTTCATTCCATCAAAGGGGAACAAATACATTTTTATTGCGGTCGATTATACATCAAAGTAGGTGGAAGCTTTTCTGCTCCCTACCAATGATGCTATTGTGGTAGTGAGGTTTCTGAAGAAAAATATTTTCCAGAGGTTTGGGACCCCCAGGGCCATCATCAGTAATCAAGGTACATATTTTTGCAATCGGCTCTTCGATAAATTATTGTTCAACTATGGAGTGAAGCACAGGGTAGCGACTGCTTATCATCCTCAAATGAGTGGTCAAGTGGAGGTGTCAAATCAAGAGATCAAGAGAATCTTAGAGAAGACTGTGAGCGTTAGTAGGAAAGACTGGTCGCTGAAACTTTATGATGCTCTGTGGGCCTACAGAATAGCCTACAAGACTCTCATTGGCACATCTCCATACAAGCTAATTTTTGGTAAAGCGTGCCATCTACCGATTGAACTTGAGCACAGAGCTTATTGGGCGATAAAAAAGCTAAACTTGGACTTGGTAAAAGCTGATAAAAAGAGATTGTTGCTGCACGAGTTGGATGAATTTCGCTATCATGCTTATGAAAGCGCAAAAATGTACAAGGAGCGGACAAAGAGCATACACGATAAGCGCATCCAACCTCATGAATCCGAGCCTGGGCAGCTAGCTTTATTGTATAATTCCCGACTGAATGTTTTTGGTGGGAGATTGAAGAGTAAGTGGTCTGGCCCGTTTGATGTAGTCTGTGTCATCGCACATGGAGAGGTTCAGTTGAAGCTGCTAGATGCAGAGCAGACGTTCTTGGTGAATGGATAGAGAGTGAAATACTATTTCAGAGAGGTCACCGATCTAGCAAAGACCTCAATTAAACTTGAAGAGGCTAAAGATAGCTGGCGTCGTGCCATGACGTTAAGTCAACCACTTCTCAGGAGGCAACCCGAGTTTGTAATAGTAGAATAGTAAATATAAGAAAAAAAATACAAAAAGTGTCGTGCCACAACCTTAACTAAGGCGATTTTTGGGAGGAAACCCAATTTTTTCATAGTTATATGTCACGTTTGTTCATGTTACAGGACTAGGGAAGGTGCGGGAACGCAACACAAGCGAAAAAAGTTGAAAAATTGCTCCAGGTTTGCTAAAATGTGTTGGACCAGCGACACGTGGCCAACACCTGATTTAAAAAGTTTTTAAACTAAAAACATCTGCGATGGACCCGCAATGAGGGAGCAATGCCTGATGTGAAAAGTTCTGCAATTAAAAATATCCCCGATGGACCCGCGGTGTGGGACCAATGCCTGATGTCCAAAGTTCAGGAAGTGAAAACTCCCGCGGTGGACCCGCGATGCCGGGCCAACACGGGTAGGGGCCCGGTTTAATTTTTTTTAAAATAAAAGGAGGACCGAACCCCCCCTCTCTCCTATTCACTTCCAATTCAATTCTCTCTAACTTCATCTCTCATAGAAAAAAAAACCCCAACCCCCTAAAACCCTAATATAGCTTCAAGATCTTGTTCAATTCATCTTCTAACATCAAGAGGCAAGTAATTCCTTCTCCCTCTTCAATTGTTCTTGAATTTTGAAAAGTTGAAAAACTAGGGTTGATGGGTTTGGGTGAATTTAGGGCAGGGATTGGCATAGTTGATTCGTGTTTGATGCTTAATGATATAAGGATGATTCCCCATTGAAAAGAGAGGGTTTTACAAACTCCCTTTGTTCTCAAAATTAAAGGGAAGATTCTATGCCTACAAGGTGTTTGATAAAAGTCTTGAACTAAGTTTTTTGTGAAAATTATGAAGTCTTGAGTTGAAATGGAACATTAGATAATCATATGAACCCTTGGGCATCAAATTGTACCAAAAATTCAAAATTTTTGATGAATTATGAGGAATTTTTGAACCACCAACTCAAAATCCTACAACATGCATTTTTTTTCTTGATTTTTGCTTGTTTGTTTTATTTTTAGTATAGGATTAGTTAACTTCTTTAATTTCTATTTTTGTATTGTAGTTTTGAATAGTGTGGGGTTGGTTCTGTCATGACCCAAACTGATGGGCCGTAACAAGTGCCCGACCACTACTGGCCAAACACTCCGGTGCTTGCATTTACTTCTCACTGACTGTCCTGGACTCATATACAATCTGTAACTGTGCTACACTGTCTCCCGAACAATCAACATAAAAGCCACCGTACCGGGAACTCACGGCCAACTCATACATATAAACATAAACACCGAGGATAACAAATATGAGCCGATTTGGCCGCCACACATATATATACAACAAAATAAACGCCGACGAGGCGCATAACATCACGACTACACATCACCGTCTCTGCACCTCTATGGAGTACAACCGTAGAAATGACAGACAAGGCCCCGCCGTACCCATATATGTACGTAACCGAATAGCATACCAAAGAGGTCGTAGCTCCGGATCAATCGAGCATACTAACTACCGCCGAGGAGGTCCTACGCGATGGATCGTCCGATCGGCACCATCTCGCGGGTATGAACGCAGCGTCCAAGAAGTGACGTCGCACGAATAATGTACCGAGTATGTAAGGCATGAATAGTAACATAGTAAGGGATATAAAGTATGAATAATGACAGAGTGGAAATATAGAGCATATCGTAAGATAAAAGAGTAACCTATACATATGAATGTCTCTTAGGGCGGATGCCATGCATGCTTAGCTTTCTTTGAAAAACATTTTTTTGTTCATATATACAGAAAATATGCCGAGGAACATCGGCCCGATCCATTTAACCACATGTGTCCCGCGTCCGGGCATCCCGCGTCCGGGATGATAAGTTACACCAATTGATCAGGTGGTCATGCGTCTATAGCGTCACTCCCTTTTTTCCCATATTCCCCATATACATATACATATATCATATAAGCAGCATGCAGGAGAGCCCAAGGAAAGTTATGTCTCTATTAGCGACGTAAGGTCGGTAACCTCTCGATTATATTATGGAATAATCATGGTCGCTTTGTCTCACCTTGAAGGAACAATTATTATAAGGTGGGACTATCAATGAAGAATAACATCAAGAGAAAACATAGAATAGGATCATAAATCTCATAAGGCATCAATTCATATACTTTGGAATCTTTAAAAATAGTCATCATCCATGAATAAAATTGAGAAATCAAGAAATAGCTCAACATTCTCATATCGTCATTGAAATCATAACTTGGAACCTTTAAACATGAAATCGTTCTCATAATAGTCATCGTAGAAAATATTCTCATCTTTGGCATCATTGTCATCATGATAAAAACATGTCCATCATTGTTGTCATAAAAGCTTACAAAATCATAAAACCTTATTTTGGAAGAATACGGACATTTTGGAAAACATTTTCGGGTTATCGGGAAAGGAATCATGCCTTGGAATCATAGACTTCTAACTTTTGAAAACAAGAAGTTATGGAAGCATTTATGAAATTGTAACATAGAAATCATGCCTTTGAAAGAAAGGGACGAGCCTTAACATACTCTTGGTCGCCTTAACTTTAACTATTCAACGCTTGGCCTCCTGTGCTCGTAAATCTATATTCAAGAAAATTTATACTATGGTTAGACTCATCTTCATAGGCCTGTCTTTAAGCCCTCAAACTAACTCTTTTCTAGAATCCGAAATTTCGGCAAAGATTCACCCCGTTTATATGCCTAGCTCGAAATTATAATTCAGCAACAAAAAACAACAATAAAAACTACAATAACATCATTTCCAACACCAATATGTACCATAAAACATCCCACACGATGTTTCCCAATTTCCACAACCAACCAACTCGCTATACAATTATTTAACGACTTTATCTCCGTAAATAAACCAAAATTAACATTAATAATAGGAGATTCATACCTTATTCTTATTAAAATAGAGATATCTTCAATATGCACCTTGAATCCACCGCAAAACCATATTAGAATCACGTCCATGCGTTTATCCGAGCTTCGATTAATACTCCGTCGCTTGAAAATTGCTTACTTTATGATCCCCTCTCTCTCTCTCTTCAATTTTCTGGAAATTTTTGGGCAAATCTGGTGAAAAAAAAGGGGTTTTTACCCTTTATATAGGGTAAAATTCGGGTCGGTTCACTGTAGCAGTACTGTAGCACGCGTTTCTTCTCTGTCAGCTGAACTTGTCACGCCCATAATTCTCTAGTCCGATGTCCTATCGATGAGAAGTTTATTGCGTCAGAAACTAGACTCGACGAACTTCATTTTAGGATTTTTTTTCACTTTAAAACACTTCATATGCTAAGAGATATTCGTCCCCCAATTCGGACCAAAATTTTCACACACTCATTACCCATCCTTTCTCCAAAGTCGTACTACTTTATTTCTTCCACTTATTTCCTTATAAAACCTCCGGTATACCTTATATACATCCTCCACTTATTAAATATACTTAATAATGCTTGCTCCTCATATTCCAAAGTGATTTTACTTAACCCTAACTCAACGTACTTACGTTTCAAATTTAATAAGTGCTCTTCAAAGATACGGGGTGTACATCCTTCGCCCCTTAAAAACATTTATCCTCGAATGTTGTAGTTTACAACCCACAACAACATCTTTGATTCGTTAGAATAATTATTTTTCCTTTAGGGTCTGATTACCATTTGCTTAACTATAACTTGGATCAGGATCTTCTCATTCTTCCTTAACTCTTTTATTGCCTTCAGCCATCTTCTTTCACTTCTTTGTCCTCATGTACTTGATCGGAAATTAACTAGCATCTCGCTTTTGTCCTTTCTCCATTATGGTAGTCTTGACTTGCCGTGCCATAACTATTAATCGTCCTGTAAGTACTCTCCCTCGCTCCTTGTTTCCTTGTTAGTGGGCAGCTACCTTTCTCTCTTTACGGCGCTCTCTTTGCGTTTACTCCTTCGGGATTCGTTTTCCACGGACCCGAC
>NW_026713627.1:0-21210 GCF_029784015.1 Lycium ferocissimum | reverse complement strand
TAAAATATACTTGAGCTTATATTTGCGTGTTAATGACGTTTTGAAATTTTAAGATAGTAAAGATAAAATATGATTCCCTTAACTCAAAATATATAGTTACGCTACTGGCAAATCAGTTATCCTAAAAGTAGATATTATAGATACTATAAATAACTTTAACAAAAGAAGAAAATGAAACTTATGGAATTAATTATTAGTTTTCCTTAAATTAACTACCCATTATTAAAACTAAACCCCACTAAATTCTCCTATAATTTATCTAAGCTATGAGACAAAACAAAGTATCAGTCAAAACAACACAAGTTAACTGCAATAAAATAAAATAGAGGCGCAAGAAATATAGATAAATGGGCTCAACCCATTTTAAAGAGAGGCTGCTGCAGGGGACTGATATTGAAATGGATTCAGCCCATTTTTGGGCCCGCGGAACTGTTCACGCCAGCTGGGCCTTGACCCAATAAATTTCATATGTGGCTGCTGCTGCTGGGCTCGGCCCAGGAACCCTTTTCTTATTTTTTGCTGCGGATGGGTTGACACGAAATGACTCGATGATATTATGTTGGGCTTTCGGCCCAACATCGAATGCGGAGGAAGAACGAGTTCCTCGGACTCGTATGCGATGTTCATGCATAAAAACGAAGGAAAAAGAATTAGTATCTAATCAATGAATAAGGTCAAACAAGGACAGATCTGTAGTTTTGTTTCAATTCAACAATAAAACCAATCCAAACTGCACGCAAATGCAAAGGAATAAAACCAACAAACACTTGGCAAACTATATTCATGCTCATACCATCATTTATCTATCATTTACCCTTTCAGAACTATTGGCTTGAGCTCAATCAAATGCTGAGAACTAAGGCATACCAATAATCACCTAAACAGTAATCTAATCAAGTAGCATCCTCTTTACGACAGACCACATAACCAATAAACCAAAGATACAAGCCAAATAATGGACAAGCAAGGCATTAAGAGACAGCACAGAACAACTTATGGCAATCTGATTCCCTTTAAGTATACAGACTTAGTTTTTACTCTCATAAATCATGCTTTTACCCATCTCGGATGAAGAAACAGTGGAAGGACGAGACCCTTTATAAATAAGGAAGTTGTTCATATAGGCTTAAGCTAAACCATGCAGTTAAGGAGGCTTAAACTAGGCAAACATACAATCATGCTCAATTATAGAATGACTTATCGTACAAGGCTTCAAAAGGATTAAGCTAACTTAGGCGAGCCGGGTAATTCAAATACTAAAACAGAAGGGTCCTTCTCCTTCAACTACAATTACAGTTTCAAATTGAGCAAACAAACTAGGCCACTTTGAGTGTAATTTTATACTGATTACAACACTAAGCAGATTAGACCCAATGACTAAATGTAATGTCATACCAACTAAAATATTAAGCAAAACAAACACATATCGAGCTACTCATGATTGCATAGGAACCAGAACCAAAGCAAACAAAGGAATGATATGTATTTGGGTGACAATATTTGGGTGACAATAGACTCATTCGAAATATAAAGGACAATTTGGATTAAGAACCATTAAATCATAATCAACCTCTAAATTTCATCAGACCAAACCGATACTTGACCTTGCTAGACATGCTTTCAAATGCGTACAACAGCTAACAGAGAACACTATACACGTATAAATAACTACCAACGCATTAAGAACATAAACCACAGCCTGAAACAGAGAAGGTAATGGTCACACACAGCCTTAAAATGCTAACCATATGCTAGTATTATTCAAACGACATAACGAGGATCAAATTATCCACCAAAGAGTAGGACATACTAAGCTTAAACTAAACAAGAACTAAACCAAATTAATCTAAGCAGAACGGGAATTACACCTATCAGCATTATCACACTGCCTAACTGACAAGCATGTAAAGCACATAAAAACACATAACACAAAGCAGAAAGTGCTCAATTCATGGATAAAGAAATAAAAGGGGTGTTGACTGACCTTCTTCGGGTGCAGCGAAGTGAGGCGAAGGTTTCGATATCTACTCGAACACTATCAAATCCAAGTTTGCGATGCTCGGATTCGGAACCGTATCAAGGCAAACGAAAATAAAAATTGGTTTAGTATTTTGACCTGATATTAAAGCAAGATTAAGACTACTAAAAGGACTGAGATTTTAGGGTATTCTAGACGGCTAAAACTTATGTTCTTATAGGGGAATTTCTGCGGCTGAAGAACTGTTTCTCAAAGGGGGAGGGGGTTTGCTGCGGCTGAAAAACTTTTTCTTTTCCTTTTTTCCCCTTTTATGAATCAACAGAAACGATTATTTATAAGGGGTTTGTAGGGTTTGCTTCTTTTTTTTTTAGGCGGGATTTTTGGTCAACTCTTTTCAAATCAACGTTAAGGCTTTTTCTGTTGTTGAATCAGAAACCAAGAGGAAAGAAAACAAAACCCATTAAGCTCGTTGTACCCGAAAGTAAAAGGAACCGATGAAACAGTTTGAATTCGCAAAAAAATGACAAAACTCATTAAAGACTGCTCAGATGCCATCAGAAAGCAAGAGGAAGAAAACAAGATTTTAACCTATTTCAACGGTTGAATCCGGATGGGGTGAGGTACGAAGCATTAATTCCTTTTCCCAAATTGACCATACACGGTCTGGGGAAGGCGAAAGAGGCCTGCATTTTTTGCTGTTTTCGCCGTGAAAAACAGAGAAGAGAGAGAAGCGTGGGAGAGAGTGAGAAGAGCGTGGAAGGGAGTGGGGCGGCCGAAGAGTGGATGAAACCCTACTGGTTTCATTTTTGTTATGGGACGTTACAGTCACGAGATGAGGGATAGGAAAAGGGTACAAGGTTTGCCCGAAATGGCGAGGCAAACCTGCGGATTTGATGAAAGGAGAAAGGTTTTTTTCATGAAATGGGAAAATGAAGAAGATGACACTGTGCGGCTGAGCATTTGCAAACAAAATGAAAAGAAACCAAACCTAATGGACTAGAGAGAGAGGTGGACCGGGTAAGAATATTTGGGCCATATATTGGGTCCGTGTTTTGGGCCTAAAAATGGACTGATACCCTTTAAATCGTGGGCTTCAAATAATGATTTAGCAACCTTGAATAAATTATATACTAACAAATGCTTAAGTAAATAAATTATACAATGCAAAGTATAATTACTAGTAATTATATAACAGTGAAAATTATACGATATCATAATAGTTGTGCGATGATATTTAAAGTTTAAAAGTAAATAAGTGCTATTGTTTAATTGTATACGATAAATGCGATGCGTTTTGCGTAAGATGGTAAAAAAATGTTAAAAGCGACTATCGCGATTATAATATTAGGTGCTCGCAGTATGACGAAAAGATAATAGTAACAATAATGATGATGATAATAATAATAATATTAATGACGATAACAATAATAAAATTAAGACAACGATTATAATATTAAGTACTCGCAGCGTAATAAAATAATAATAATAATAACAATAATAAATATAATATTAATAATAATGATAAAGACAATAATAAACAATAATGATAATGATAATAATAATAATAATAATAATAATAATAATAATAAATATCAGTATTAATAATAATAGTAACGATAATCGGTGATGACTATAGTTGGACAGTGGAAAACGACCAAACTAATAGAAAGCAAGTAATTGTGGTAGAATATACATAATTATTCGCAAATAAATATTTTAGAAAAAGGTGGGACAAAATCGGGTGTCAACAACGGTCACTTGGGACAACAGCTATCCGGATCGACGGCCACGGACTCTCCGAGAAGCGGTCTTGGCCATTTCAATAACGAAGAAGAGAGGCTCGTTTCACAGACCCTTCCCCGGAAAGGATCGGGTAGCATCCGGTATGTCCCTACTTCTTCTCTATCCCCGGTTTGGGCCATATCCGGTTTTCACCGTATACAACGTGTACTACTAGAAAACAGGCCTATAGCAACAGTTTTTTGGCAACGGTTATTCAACCGTTGCAATAGAGTATATGTTGCATCGGTTCTAACCGTTGCAATAGACACTTTGACCTAACATCACACTTCTAAAATTAAACCGTTGCATTAGTCTGAAAACTATTGCGATGGATGTACAAGTGGTAACGGTTATTAGAACCGCTCCGATAGACGACTCTATGACAACGGTCATATGAGAAAATTTAGCTATTGCGATGGTTTCATTTCCCCCAATATTTCTCTCCACTTATTTTACTGGACCCGCCAAACCCCCCCCATTCTTTAATAAAAAATAATCTCAAAAAATTAAAAGTACCTGAGTGTATGTGTAAAACTTGGAACATATTGAAATATAATCTTCTCTACCAAGGGTTTTCTTTGGCAAAGCACTAGTTTCTTCCCAGTCGAAGCTTCTCTGGTGAAGATTCTTCTCCGGCGAAGGCGACTCCTCCAGCAAAGGCTTCTCATCTGGCAATATCTTCTGCTCCGGCGAAATCGATCTTTTTCTCCAGCAAATTAGTCTTCTTGCTCTTTGCATCTACAGGTTTGCTCCATGAAATATAAGTTCCCCTCTCTCTGCAAGTATTATTGTTGTAGTATTTTTATAAATCAGAAATTCCATTGAGGGTTTCGGAAAAGCTTAAAAAAATATCCAAATGGGTTTCTATGAAATTGATACTATTTTTTCTAATTTATGTTTGTAACTTAATTTTATTGTGGTTTAGAATTTGTATATCAATTTGGTGAAGATTTGTGGTTTTCCTTAGTTGGATCTGTAATGTGTTATTGAATTTGTTTATGCAAATTAGTTTGATTTCAAAATGTTTTATTGTATCGATACACCTACATATTTTCTGAAAATGTTAACTGATAATTTTGAATCTTTTTTGCTTTTACTTATATGTGGTTTGCATATGTATGTTGTTCAATTTTTAGGAGGAAATTCGAGGTGGATTTGCGTATATCTAGTTTTAAGAAAACCTAGTTAAGTCTTTCATGTGACCTGAAGTTGGGATAAATTTGACCTTTACTTTTTTCGTAATCTAACAATATGGTTTTTCGTTTGGTTGGTTTGGGGTGGTTTATTTCCTTGTTGCTGGCTAGTTTTTGTGGAAACAAAGGTTCTTCTGCATTATTTATTTTCTTAAACTCCATCCGAGTCAAACTAGGACAAGCAAATTGAAATGGAGGGAGTAATTTTTTTTTGTCTTCATTGTTAATTTTCTGAGTCATGAAAATGAGTATATGTTTGCTAGGAATCTGCCAGAAGTGTTGTTGAAATAGCGCAAAAGCATTTCGCAAATGTGGAATGTAAGTGGGGGTAGTTTGATTGTTAATTTTAAAAATTTAGAATGAATCTTTAATGAGTTTTTGTTGAGAAAGTTGTAAAGTTTCTATCTTACTTCATTGTGTCACAATGTTATTGAGTTTTGGTTGAGAGACTGTAAAATTTCTACTTTGATACATTGTAACAAATTGAAAGTGAGCTTTGGTCCAGAAACTGTAAAGCTTGTGTGTTGATTCAATGTAAAAGTGATTAACAAATACTGAGAATTGGAAGAAGTTGATGAATCCGCACATAGCAGGCCAAAAAAGTTTTGCTTTAGTCCGCAATAAATTGGCGTGTTCTCTTATTTTTTATTAAGTCTTAACCTGTCATTCTAAGAGATTTTTTTATATCCATTTTCATGTGACTAGGAAAAAAACCAAGGGAAATGTATCACTTAAGGAGCTCTTTGTGGAAACAAGAGCAAGGAAACCCGGCCGCTCATACAAGGAGTCAAATGAAAACACAACTAGTAAAATTGTACGTATATTATCTATTGCAAGTTTTTATTGAGATCAATTATTTATTCTTAGTTTTTGTTTACTTGAATGCGCTTGTTGGATTTTCTTTGTTAGGTTGAAATGGAGGAAATTGAAACACAAATCCGCGCGGATGATAGTCAGCCCGTTGATGTATATTCAGCCGTTATGGATCCAGAACATCCGAGACGTCTAAGACTATATGGACGGGGGGTTACAAAGACTTCTTTGAAAGGAAAAGATGAAAATTTTGAACCAACTTCAAATGCCACGAATGATGTAGTGCAACAAATGCAAGAAAAGATCCAAAAATGGAGAAACAAAAGAGAACTATGCGAGCAGAAGTTACTGCCGAAGTTACTGCAGAAGTTACTGCACACGTAATTGCACAACTCTAACATGCAAGATTAATTAGTCCAGAAATGCTAGCAGCATTGTGTGTTCCTTCACCGGGAGAAGTTACGTCTGCACCACAAGCAACTTATCAGATTACCCGTCGGCTATCTACAGATAACAACAATTAGTGTCACTTCTTCTCTGTTGCGACCCTTTTTTCTTTCTCTTCTTAGTTCCTCTGTTGCCTCTTTTCTGTTGCTCTTTTTTTCTGATTCTTTTTCTACTTTGGACCATGGTTTTAGATAGTGCACTGTTAATACCCGAGTTTGCTCTTCAGTTATGACCAACTTACTAGCTTTTGTATCTTTTGAAATTATTGAAGTTCTTTTCTCAAGCTTTCACAAATAAAAAAAACTATGAAGTTCTGTAACCAAATACTCGGTTGATGATTCAAAAGTCCAAAGAGTTTAGTTTTTAAACCAACCACAATTTTTCACCAAAAAAATTCAAAAGTTCTGTAAACGCACTAATAGGAGTAGATCCTCTACTTTTATATCCCTTTACTAGAGAGGACAAGTGACAGTTGCCTTTTGCAAAATGTTGGTGTTTGAACCTCAGAGGATTTTTGATCCACTATAAGAGTATAACTAAACAAACGTAGCTTTGTGCGTGAGAAAACCACTTGAAAGACTAGGTTTTTGGTGGAGGAATGGTGTTATTTTTGTGTGTACTCTTGTTATGTGGTATCCAATTCATTTATACTACTTATCCGAGATAGAACTTACTTGGAGTAACATGTATAGTAACGATTCATATAATTTCATTTCAACTTGATTGGATTGACGTGTAATTGTTGTTTTTGTTGTATTCCTGGTTAAGATTTATAGCAACAGTATCTCAAGAATGCTCCTTTAGCTAAATAAACCTTGGTTTAAAAGAAAAAGTTTAGACAATTTATTTCTTGTTTAATAAAATTTCACAACAGTACTGATATAGACATTAGAAAATTAACTAGAATTAAAATTCTTGGCCTTTTTTTTTTTTTTTTTTAATCGTAACTAACCATTTCCATAAATTACTAGTATAAACATTACAAAAATTGAGCATAGCTATCACAGCTTGTTCTTGTCCTTACTGTTGACACCTAATTTTTGACCTCCCGTAATTTATTTTAATTATTCAGAGTCATTGGATAACAAATAAAATGAGCTGGGCATCTTAAAGGAGTCTAAATATTTTTTATAAAATTATTCAGGACAATATTTTACCTTTTTAAATTGATAAAGAGATTTTCAGGGCATTATAAATTATGTAAAAATTAATTGATATTTTATGACATTTAGGGAATATTTTATTGGAATTAATCAAAAGCAATTTTTTTTTTTGAATAACTATTTACTTAATTATTGAATCAAGGAAAAAATAGATTAATAAATAATTTATTCTATCCAAGGTAATTTAAGTTATTAAAGCACCCCTCAACCTTTGATTATGTGTGTTTTCATAGTTGTTTAATTAATAAATTATTTTGGTAATTAATTTGGTTAATTAGAGGGGTCATTTTGCAAGTTGGTTTTGATTATTTAAATATTTTTACATAAATGACCACATTTGAATTAACCAATTCATGGTTTAAAGTGATTGGGGTCATTTTTGCAAATTTAGCCTTCTAATGGTTTTGACTGAGATGACCAAATTCATGGGCAAATCAATTGAGGTCATTAGCGCAAATTAGCTTTAATTGGTTAATTAGTACCAAAATAACGCTATATTTGAAATAATTAATCAGATTAAGATTAGTCAAGGATGTTTTTGCAATTAGCTAGCTAAAAGGTTATAATTGCAAAAAATCATTTAGTTTTAAAGCCAATTGAGGCCATATCTGCAAAAATGGTTTTAATAAGTCGTGTTTTAAATTAATTGCGTCCTAATTTGATCATGCTTAAAATTTCATGGTTAATAATTGATATTTTAGCTTGGGCCATTTATTGGACTGCACCTTTGGTCCTTCATACCTATATATACACTATGTGTAGGCCCCTTTCATTTTTTTTTTAAATAGGATCGAGCCCAGTCCATAATGGACTAGACCCGGCCCACATAGCATTTAAATGGGGGGATAAACGTATACCCTCCCCTCATTTCCCACTCCACAGACCCTAGGGGTCTCTGTGCAAAGAAAAAAGAGGAGAGGCGGCTAGGGCAAAACCCTAGCGCCGCCTGCACCGCTGCCCCATCCCCCTTTTCCTCGTCGTGTCCCATCGTGGGATGGAGTGTAGAACATGGAAAATCAGAGGAGAGGACGAAGCATTAATGGCTTCGTCCTTTTCCATACGTTATCTCCACAAAATCCGCACAAGCGCTTCCTTAAGGTACAATCCTTGCAATTTCTTTTATTTATCGTCGATTTACAGTGGTTTAAGGTGAAAATGAGCCATTGATTGTAGTTTCCTTTCGATCTAGACCGTATACGGTTGAATGCAAGTGAAGCCTTATAGAAAACCCACAAGTCCCACATCGGTATTGTAGGATTTGAGACAAGTTTTGGGGTTCAATAAATAGAACCCCATCCCTCACCATTAAAACAAGTTTGGACGACCTTGAGAGGCTTGGACTTTGAGTTTTGCTCGAAATTTAGGCTTCATTAGTGTTATTTAGACTTTAACTAAAAGAGTTTGAGCCTTTTCTAGTTCTAAAATTTTATTTCTTTTCCATGTCCTGTATTTGGTGTGGCTCAGCTTGATTTTGGAAGCACAAAGGAGGCTCCAATTCCATTCTTGCTCCGGATGCACTCAAAAAAGGTAATAATTTACTATTTTATTGCTTTTTTTAGGTTCCTGCCTATGTTAATGATAGTTTGGTGTGGTTGAGTGTTATATGTCGTTAAATATAGTTTAGTATTAGTAGTCTGCTTAGTTTGATGTTTATTGCTTAAACAATGATTTTTGGCTTGAATTATGTTAAAGGTTGATCAATCCCATACTTGTTTGATTGCAAGAATTTGGCTTAGATAGTGACTGTTATGACCTATTTCAATTGGTCTCTGAGTGGTATTGTTTGAATGCGAGTGCATTTGGGTAGTTTGAAGGGTCTTTGACACTATTAATGAAAGGTGGATCTAGGACAGCCTTAAGGTGATCTTTATTTTTGTCTAAAATGGTCAACCAACTAGTAGAACATGTTTGTTAAGTGGTGACAATAGTTATACTTGGTTTAACTCAATGAGCTCAATGATAAAGTGCCAGATTATCAAAATGACTTTAAGAAAGAATTTCAAAGGTTGGAAGGTTAACATAAAATAGGTATGTGCTATATGTAGAGATGCTATCTCTCCCAAGATTGATCACTTAAGACTTGAGAATTAAAAAGATAAAAGAAAACGCGAATAATGGGAAAGTTTTTGGTGCAAGCCTGCACAGGTCTCTTTGTGAAATTGTTTGTACCATTTTGGATGTTGTGGTCTAAATGTTAAAATGAATAAGTAGTCATGGACAAGAGGGAGACTGGTGGTGATGTTTAAGATTTTTGTAAAGCTAAATTGCGTTGTATTTGATTCTGTCTTGCTTTATCATGTGTGAATTAGTCCTGAAGGAGAACCTATATGCTTTGAGATGCTGTGTGATGCAAAAAGAACAAAATCATTTCATGATGAGAGCTTTGGATTGAGTTTGCCTTGAACATTAATCTGTGTCATTGTCCTCTAAGTGCTTATGTTGGGATTGTCTTAGTGATCAGTCTTGTAGCTTATCCATAAGACCTTAAAGGGATAACCAGGCCTTAATGAGTTAATTGTGGTAGACTTGTGATTGTGATAAGCTGTCTAAACCATCCCAAGGCTTTTGGTAGTTGTCACTGGAGTATGGGGATGAGGTCAGAAGGGAGTAAGGTCTTGGGAGAGTAAAAGGTGATCCTGGGCATGAACTGGTGGTAGTGACCAGTGGAACCCAGGATCCTTTTTTACTGAAAGGAGATTCAGGAAAAGGAAATGGGGAGGTGATGACCCCACCCTGTCCGACTTCCCTTTCAGGACCCTGAGGCTTTTTTCTTATTCTTTGAACCTTCTTCACATGGTTCTGGGATACACAAGGACCTCAGGTGGACTTGGAAAACTTATTTATATATGGGAAAAAAGGGCACCTGGAACTAAAGAATGTCCTGCCAGTACTTGCAAAGCTTAAGTTATGTGTTTCACTATGTCTTCTAAAAAGATTTTTTTTTAATCTGGGATGATTGGTTGTCTGTGCTGTTGTTGTTTGAGTTAGGTGTTTGGTAAGGAATTAGGATTAGGGAATACACTAGTGGTGATCCAAGCTAATATCATAGAGGGACTGAGTAATAACCTTGTTGCTTGCCACTTGCTTCTGTTTATGATCATGTGCATTCTAATTCTCCTTAACTTGTGCATCTGTACTTTGCACTTGGGAACTTGCTTCCTTGTGATGATGATTGAGTCTTTGATTGTGAGAACCTAACAATGCTATAAACGTTTTCTTAAAATATTTGCTTAGATTAAATAGTTGAGGAGCCATTACTAGGAACTGAGGTTCATCCAAGATTTCCTGACTGATTGCTTGCCTAGTATGCTTCTGTAATCCATCTTATTGAAGATCTTAAGTGTACATATATGTGTGGATTGATATTGGTTCTAAAGGTATGCCTTAAGGCAGAAACTCCTCCAAGGCTCTCTTTCTGAAATGAATTAGTATAAAGCCCAAGGTGGAGCCCTGCCTGCAGTGTCCTTTCTTAACCTATTTTTCACCTCTGATTTGAAATTTTGATGACTTGCTTGTATGGTTAGTATCATTTTTTGACTGTTTGACTTATTGCATTTTCTAGAAATACTCTGCCTATGTGTTGAACTACCATTGCTTGCGATCTGGTTGTACACATCCCTAGGAGTTGGTTTGAATGGGGCTTATGACATGGCATTGCCTATAGGGAGTGTAGACCTATTTATGGTGAGTCTGTGAAGTCAAAGGGCCTGAGCAACCTGTCAATGGTGAGCTGACTCATGCTATGACTCTGAACTAGCTTAGTGATGCCTTGAGGAGTTTGAGAAATGGCCAGGACCTTAGTTTAACTGATTATGTCTGTTTATATGCATATATATAACTGAAACCTTTTGGATTGAATTCTTGGCTGCAAATGGTTTGAGAAACAAGTCTCCACATGATCACAAGGGGACTGAAAGTGAGCTAAGGCTACATGACCTAAGATGAGCCTTTTTTAAAGGTGCCCTGGAGAAAGGATAAAGCGAAAACCAAGCCTAGCTTGATTTATAGCACCTTTCCTTCACATAAAGGGCACCATGACCTTTCTATGGCCTATGGGGTTGTATGCTCATTGTAAAGAACCTTGGGACCAAATGGATTCTGTACCTACAGGTTAGAGTTAAGTATACTATTAGGAGTGATTGATGATTTGATTGAATAAAGGGCAAGTGTGCATATGTTTTTAAGTTAGACACAAAGGGAAGGGGCTTGATAGAAGTGTAAAACTTAGATGTCAACTTGTCTTGTCCATGTATTATTTGATTGTCCTAATTGTATTAACTACCTGCGTAGGAAACCATGTTTTGTATATGACAACTTAGACACAAAAGGTCCCTAGTTCTGCCTTTGTCCACACACCTTAACTTGCCTTGTGTGCTTCTCATCTGCAAGATGTAACCTGCTTTAGTCCACTTCATGGTTATGTGCTTTAGTACTTTTTTACCTCTTTTATGTGTTACAGTTTGTTTGTGTCCACTTCATGGTCATGTGCTTTGATTTCTTGATCTTGTCCACCTCACATCTGTATACTACAGCCCATGCTGCCTCATCCAGTCACGACCCAATTTTGGGTTCATGTGGGCACCTACCTTCCCACCTTGGTAGGCGAACCCTCTCATTTATACAACGTTCAATCACACAATATCTCATTAAAACGTTTGATAAGTAAGAAATACAGCGGAAATCCATTTATAAATATTCAATAACATAAGGTGTACGGGTTTACAACAACACCGATTTACAGACTCAATACGACTTTCCATGACCTGGTCTAGACTATTACAAGAGCGACTATTGACTCAGATTACCACTACATTCTACAACACATCCTCCGTCCCGGATGAAGTGGGAGAAGGCCTTCCGGATAGGCACCGTTAATTCCTCTTCACATCAACAAATACCTGAAACAATCTACACCACAAAAGGGTGTAGCAAGTGCAATATCAGTACAAAACACGCGTACTGAGTAAGTATCATAGGCCAATAATGGTTAGTAGTACATATTGGTAAAGAATTCACGAATAATGATGATAATCACTAAATCAGATACAGTGGGTCACAACGTCGATCTAACATAAGTCACAACTACTCTTCAACGAATTATAAGTTGGCCCAACACCGATACAGATTCTCAACGTCCTTGCAATTCCCAAGTCGCTAGATCGTGTTTTTAGCAGCGAGCTCATTATTATGGCACCTTTTTATCCTACCTTGCTTAACAATTTGCTACTAGTTTTAGGTTGATTTAACAGGCACAAGTCAGCAATATAATTAACAATCATAGAGTCCAAAGGTTCGTCATTGCCTATGTATAACAACTAACCCCAATAGGATATTCTGAGTATATCCGGTCCAATCCAATCACCACGATAGACTTATCACAATACGATCATCACAACAGAAATATCAAGATCCAGTCATCACAACAGAATCGTCACAATACAATCATCACAACATCTCGATCAAGTCATAATGCAATGCAATGCAATAATGGTATGAATGCGATGCCGTGCCATGCAAATGAGGTGTACCATGTACTCCGGATGGAAATATCGACGTCTCGATAGCACAACCCAGCATGACTCGCGAAGTCTAAGTGCCACCTATCTCGGACCTTTGCCCAACAAACAGACGGGACCCTGGCTAATTGCTCATAGGGGAAGTCTCACCGGCACCACCCTGGGGGACTCGCGGATTCCATGCACTAACAACGATTCTGGAATAACATCAGAATCAGCTATGCAATAACGATGCCCGAATATAACCATCGGACATCGGCCTCCTCACAATCACTCAAAAGAGTCTGTCAAGTATCAGTTTCACAAATCAACGATTTCGAAATTGAACATCGGACATCGTCCTCCTTACAATCACTCAAGTAAAAGTGTTTATCAAGTATCAGTTTCATATAAACAACGATTCCGGAATGGATCTTTGGACATCGGCCTTTTCACAATCACTCAAGTAAAAAAGGTTTATCAAATATCAGTTTTGCTCAATCAATGATACCGGATCATCACCAGATATCGGCCATGCATGATAAATAGGAGAAATACATGCAATGCATATGTCAATCATTAACAATCAAGTTCAATATCACAAGTACCTCAACGGGGTACGCCAACATTGCATCATATCACAATACCAACAGTGGATATACCAACATATATGAGGTCAAGTACCAATAGTGGGTACGCCAACATATATCGAGCACAAATACCAACAACGGTATGTTAATTCTATCTAAATCAGGACGATAAAACAAGACTAGATATCTACCCACTACACATGACATCAAGCCAACATAATTAAACAATCAGACACGCATAATGGGGTGGCTAGTCCCAACACACATCAAGTCAATCATTTAACATGCAGTATTACCATTTCCCTAATTCAGCGTAACTGCTTAGGATAAAATCTCACCCTACACTCGAGTCATTCGTCACCATTTAACTAGGACATCATTCACTACCATAGTACATTTTATATTCTCAACTAGCTTTTAGAGTCACTACAAATAACTTCATCGAAAGGCATAATTAGATTCCGTCCGCTACTCCCAATTTACATAAATCCACCGATAATCAACAAAGCCACATCAATACCTAAGGAGTCTAAAGGCTACCAGCTCGAACAAACAAGTCACACACAACAATACCATCCTAAGGTTCCATTCATGGCCGAGCGGGTGCCACGAACATCCGTTGACTCTTCACTTTAAACACTTTAAACATCACATCGAGGCCCTTACGAAAGAGCTTGGACACTACCTGGCGGCCCAAGAATTTAAATACCCATTATAACCTTCATAAGAGACTTTGAATTTATGAAGGAAGGTTTTGGATCTCAACCCACTTCTAGATTCCATCCACAACACTCCTAGATATTTTTACCCATTTTTAAGCTTATATTGGGGAAAATATACTCATCTCCAAATCCATGGAAGAACTCTTTTTTGGAAGAGGGAAAGTAGAGATCTAGGTTATCAACCTATCTTAGATGAGGTATATGGAAGATTGTAAAAAGGGAATTTTTTTTGTGGAATGTTGCCAACCCATCATCTCTCCAACTCTAGCTTACTAGAAACGCCCACTTGATAATTCTTTAGGGAACAAGATTTAAGTGGTTTAGGAATAATATACTAGGTGAAATGTGGATTTGAAGGTATTGGAAAGGTTTATCAAGACCAAGGAACCTCTTATTTCTAGTTTTTTTCCCGAGCTGGGTGGCTGTAATTTAGGGTATTGAAAAATGAGACAATTTCCGAAATGATTCCTTAAATAGGGAAATTTTCACTGCGCGCACCGCTTCAGCGGTGGTCCTACCGCTTCGGCGGTAGCGCTGCTGCGCTCGAGTTGCTGCTAATGCGGTTGGTGCTATTATGGTACGATCGCTTCAGTACGGTATTTGATGCTGGAGCGCCATAGCTGTAGCGCTCGGTTGAGTGCTGGGGCGCCCTAGCTGGGTCCTTTACCAGAATTTTCGATGCTTGACTCCCTTCCGCACAATGGTTATCACTAGATTAGATGTCCGTCGTAAATACTTTAGTGGGAGGAAAGTCCCAGGATGACGCGTTTCCGGGCATTTCAGAAACTTTACATTAACAACGGAACGGGTCGTTCCACATCCATGATCATGTGCCTTGTTCCTTGTTTTGTTTACCTTACATTGGTGTGCTGCAGTTTGTATTATTCCCCCATGACTGCATACTTTGGTCTTTTATTTCTTGTTCACTTCAACTTGCTTTGGGTTTCGTCCAAGAGTACATGTCTGATTCTGCTCCTGCTACTTCATGGCCATGTCCTGAAGTTCTGCTTTGGTTAGCCTTTGGTTATATATTCTTGACTTGCATTTGTTTATATTGTACTTATTAGGGCCAATCTACTTCTAGCTATATTATGTTTATATACATGGCCAGCTATGTTATGTTGTGGTCCAGGGATCTGCCTATGTTCTTGTGGCTACATTGGTGGGGAGATAAGGTAATTTGGGGTGGGGGCCTATTCTTAGCCTTCCCGCAGTGTCCAACCATGCCTGGGGTTCACGAAAACCCTTGAAACTTGTGCGGTATCGGGAATACGGGGGTGATGACTCTCCCCTCCCCTTGTTATCAAAATACCTGCCAGTGGGGCCTTGTAGTATACATGTATATCCACACATAGCTACCTTACTTTATGACTTGTGAATTTGTTTGACACACATATACATATTTGATACATGTATTTTTTTATAGTTATAAGTGTGATAAGTTCAGTATCCTTAAACTAACCGGGTTCTTTTTTCCTTTTCCCCCTCTTCTACCATATGGCCACTTGGGCCGGGTCTGAAGCCAACCTATTGGGCCAAGGCCCAACAGGAAACTCCTGGCCCAACAGGAAACTCCTACATATTTATCGAGTCCGAGAAAAAATAAAAAGGGAAGCTGTTATCAAAAGAGAACGTGTAGAAGGCCCAGCCATGGGTGAAAATGGCTAACTAGGGGCTTGGTACGCCCCAAGGCTTTCCATTCCCTTTAGTTAGTTATTTGTGTTTTCCTTTCGTTTATAACTTTGTTTTAACTGTATTTGTAAACTTGTAAAAAAACTCACATTATATTGGAATCATTTATGATTAGAATTAGGCATCTTAGGACAATGGTACTTACGCTGTTTAGTCGACTTCAGGTCCCCAAACCTTTTTTTCAAAACTCGAATTTAGCATAACGATTTTGTCAAAATAAAAGGATAACCAACTAAGCGGTTTTTGACTTCGAGTTAACAAAATAAGAAGTTATTTCAAAGTCACAAATGTTGCAGTGTTATTTCTGAACAAAAACGGACTGGTTTTCAAAACCAAAAGACACACTCTTTATAAAATTGAACTAAGCTTTCATATCCAAACCAAGGCTAAGGATAAATGTTTTGGACCAGATTCAAAAAATAACAAAATTTGGCAAAGTATTGGGCTAAAAATCCCTACTGATTTTTTTCAAAAAAATGATTAAGGCCAAAACGGGCCAAGTCCAAAAAAACAAAAAGAATTTTGGGCTGAAGCCCACTCTGGGACAAGAGTTGATGATACTGGTTTTCTTTAATAAGTTTTCATACAAAAGTTTATTTAGGCCAAGCCCAAAAGAAAAAACGGACGGGCCTCTTTAGATGGAGAATTATAATTTTTTTGGCTACAAGTCCAAATCCGAGATCAATTTTATAAGACTTATAAAGGACGTATATTTTAATACGCTTCAAACAAAGCACTCGTATATACAAGTTCTTAGATAAGGCGTTCCAAACGTATTAAACGGATCGATCTAAACAAAGTATGTGTTAAAGCATGAACAAAATTATGTACTTAAACATAATAATTTATATCCTTCATAAATGACATGTATAAAAAGATGACCAATTTTATATATTCTCTTTACAAAGAAAAATATACCATCCTTATATATAAAGGGAGGCTATTTTACCCGGATATTATAAATTCAAATCTAAGTACCCTATAGATAAAGGGAACATGTTCAAACTCCTTTTCTCGAAAATGATATGCCAATGACAAGATTTTTGCGGGAATAAACGCTAAATAAATAGTTCATGCAAATACTCATACATTGGAATTCGAAGGTCAACCGTATAGTACGGATCCTTAATACTGGGGTGCCTAACACTTTCCCTAGGGGATCATCAGAACCCTTACCTGGAACTCTAGATTACGAAGGATTTTTCACGGTATTTGAATAAATCCTTCACCCTCAGTTTTTCTAATTTCCTAAAAATTAGGTGGCGACTCTTTTAAACAAAGTCCTAAAGAGCACCAACAAGTTCGAAGTAAATTTTTCGAGCGCTAACCCCTCCCGCGAAAATGCGAACCATCACAGATGGCGACTCTCCTGGGGAATTAAAGGTTCTAACAATAAGGATTCCAATATAATATGAGTATATTTTCCTTAATTATTTATGTGTTTACTTTCTCGCAATTATTAACTGTAATTACATGCATATTATAACTCCGCCACTCCTGGCATTTAGTTTACACTTTGTTCCAAGGGCGACTTCGCGGACCATGCGGTCGTCCCTTCAGTATAAAACCAAAAATTTCTTTTGGAACCGTCATAAGGTGGGGTTGGTTCGCGGTCGTTCAAAGGCCCTAACGGTTCAGCCCTGCTGTCCACTAAGGTTCCCGGTCTTTCGTAAAAACCCACTCTAGTGAAAACTAGGATAGAGCTAAGACAAATTCCTATTGAACTAGAGCATTTATACTTAGATAGGCCTTAGGTACCTCAGACCTACTAAGGCTCATTTAGAGAGACTACCTTGTGTTCGGACGGTCTATGACCCGAAAAACACCGCATCTCATTTATGTGCTATGTGGAAGCTTGTTTGTGCCTATGTGATGAACCATTAATCCTACGGGGATGGAGGAATCTTAACTTGTTTTGTTTTATTTTGTAGATGGAGTGCAGAATCCGTTTTGACATAGCCCCTGAGGCTCCGGAGTTGCTAAGAGCTTGGTATGAATGGTTGGATGATGCCCACCAGAGAACAATCAGTTGCACTTTAGGAAACTTACCCTCCATCATGACAATGAAAGGTCGCTCGGAGCTGATAGAGGTATTGGCTGGATATTGGGATGACAAGGAAATACTGTTCCGTTTCGGTGATATTGAGATGGCTCTGACCCTAGAATAAATTAGGGATGCCATAGAAAACAATGGAACCTGTCTGAGAAGGCGACACAGGCCAGATCATAATCTGTTATTTCCCTAAAGGCCCACCGTCGGCCAAATCATGAAGTTTCTTGCTTTAACTGAGGCATCTTGGGCACAAGGACCCACTGTAGCCTTTAGGGGTCTATATCAGAGGTTCGGGGATATCACCAGGTATACTCTATATTAAAGGGAATTCAAGTGTCGAGAAGAATAGGAGATCGTTAGGCCTTTAGCCTTCGCCGTAGCCTTGTCAGGCACTATGGTGTCAGGACGGATCATTGGCCATAGACACCCGGGTGATCTACCTGGCCATGCAATCTTCTACGACATAACCAAAGACTAAGAGACAAGATATCTTGACTTGGCTCCCATCATCTTGGCCGACATCTTCCGAGATCTAGACAAATGCCGGAACTATTTTCGATACTTCCAGGGATGTAATCTGTTGCTACAATGGTGAATTATCAAACACATCAACATGGCCAAGGATGTTCAGGGTTGGAGTCGACAGAACAGGGTATATCGCCTCATAGACTACTGTCCAACTCTCGAGTTTATGTCCAAAAATGCTTGGGTTGATTTCTTCACCGACTTGACCGAAGATCGGATCCATTAGATGTTTCCTGACTTTATATCTGAGAATATAGTGGTTCGAGGCAAGAATTTCCCATTTGTGCCACTAGATGGGGTTCGAAGAATCCGTCATTATTATCCATCTCGGGTATTGAGGCAGTTCAATAGGAGTCAAATGATACCTCAGGTAGGGAACCTCGAGCAATTCGCTATTGAGCACACTGAACAGAGAATCAAGAATGTCAGTATAATTCTCAGGGAATGGTATGGCTGCGTGAGTTGGGGCCCGGATACTTTAGCTCCAGATAAGTTCGAAGTAGGATGTGATCTAGGGTATTATGCATGGTTACAGGGACACTTGACTCGTGCACTTACATTAGGGCCCGCACCTCCCCAGGATGCCCAAAAAGAGGAGCGTCTAAAAGAATGCCTAGAGGGTACAGACGAATATTTGGCCAAAATCTTAGAGGAAACAGACCCGGTGATTGTCAGGATGGAGCTATATCAGGCACGCCTTCATATTCAGACCACCCTTCGAAGGGTCAAGAAGGCCAAGACAAGCCAAGCCTCGACATCAGCCACTGGAGGACCTCCCTGATTTACTGCTTTTATTATTATGAGCCCCATGTTGGCTTCATCATCACTTTTGTAATCCCTTTGGGGAAGATGTTATTATTATTATTATTATTATTTATTAAATCATGATGACTTATTTCGGGGTAATGGTTCATCTTCACAAATGACACTTACATGTTTCAAGTGATTAAGGAAGCCTTAACTCAAAAAGGCCTTAGGAACACAAGTAGTATAAATATCTGTAAATTACATGCTTGATTGCTACGCGCTTCGCATGCTTATTTGCTATACGTGTGGTCATCTATCAAAGCTTGAGTACTATTGGTATGATGATCTAAACTACATACCCAAAAGAAAAATCACGAGGCTTAAAACTTACCCGAATTTATCTCCACTAAAGGTTGACTTACAATGGCCAATCAAGGAGGACAGAAAGCACAGACTTTAGCAGAGACAGCTGAGATGCTGCGGGACAAGGTGCTACAGATGGAAAAGCACCTCCAGGAAATGGGAAAGAAATTTGAGGAGGTAGACGAATTACTGGGCAAGGTTGGAAACTCGCCAGAAGGCATACCCCAAGAGCAATACTATGGAAATGCCCCTGAGGAGGTGAGGGAATTAGTGCTAAACTCCATACCACTAGAGAGAAGGCTGTAACACCCAGAGAAGGAACCTCGAAGGAGACAAAGGCAGAACAAGGAGCTGGTCGGATCTGTGGGTGTTTGCATCAAACCCACAAGAAGAAACAAAGCCGCACAAAAAAAATCCCGAGCCCGTTGAAGAAGAAGAACTAGAGGAGAAAGAAGAAGAGCCAGAAGAGGAAGAGAAAGAGCCTCGGGACATGAAAGAACTAGAGCCTATCGACATAGGGTTCGAAGGAGCGGAGAACCCATTTGATATGTTTCTCGAATTTCAAGGTAATGATGCGGATGATGAATCCGGTTATTATGCCCCACTGAGGAGGGAACTAATTTCTAAGCACCATCACCCATGCTGATGCCTGCTGCCTCTACTATGGCATCAGAGAATTTTGGAAGAGCAAAATTTTCTACACCTGCTCCGTGGAGCATAGCCTTCAGAGCCCTATCCTCCCCATTCATAGTGGCCCTTTTGCTCGTCACCTGTAAAGAAGTGTTCCAAAAAATTATGGCCGCCGAGATGGATTGCACCACTAGGGCTAGGCTACCGATTTCTGACTTGGTGTATGCTTACAAAAAATGCCTTCCATCTCAATTAGGCGGGCCATACCTTAAAAGAATGTTTGGCGTTGAGGAAAAAAATTATTAGTTTGATCGACGACAGGATCATCGGGACTTTATGGGGGCCGTATATCTTACTGGTACATGACCCTATTATCCCAGGAGAGGGAGTTACCCCCGAGACTCAGGTTTGGCGGTATAATTTCATGATTTTCGAGGAATCATACGCTCGTCTTTTCTCGACTTTGGCCTCGTTGAACAAGATTAAACCCGTGAAACCTGTCTACGAGCCTGCGCCACTAGGGCCCAATAGAAACAAGTTCTTCTTATACCATACTAGAGCCAGGGGACATGATGTTGAAGAATGCCATACCTTTAAGCTTGTGCTCGAAAACATGATTAGTACCAGACATATCTTGGTCCTACTCCCACCGTAGTTTGAGGAGAAAAATGATCAGCATGAGAGAGCAAGTTCGTAAGGACAACGACTTGCAGAGCTATACTTCTGGGTAGATATTAGGTGTCCCCCTCTTTTGCACAATTGTTGCCCCCACCCTCTTAAATGTAAAGGAACCACGCCGACCTGATGTCCCTATGGAGGGCTACGCGGGATGTTACATCTTGGGAATTTTGAGTTGTTGCGCTGTAAATAGACTAACACAAGGTTAAGGTAAACATGAAGTCCTTATGAAATTAAGGGGAGTATTTGATAGCTTTAAGTGCGTACTACAAGATTTTGAAGTCGCATGACTTGGTGGAACTAAATTCGTCGAAAGAAATGGAATATAAGTTATGTTTG
>NW_026713626.1:0-22044 GCF_029784015.1 Lycium ferocissimum | reverse complement strand
ATAAGTAAAAATGTTCTATATGAAAGTCGTTTTCTATTGTTATGAACGACAAGAGAAATGAATAAAGACAGGTTAATCAGTAGAATGAGGGGTGCTCGGTGGTCAGCCTCGGGTACCCGTCGCGGCCCGTAGGTCGGGTCGTGACATATACATCTCGAGAGAAGATCAATAATATACCTGTAACCACATTAGGTGACGCCTCCTGGTCCTGTCGGCTAGCCAAGGCATATATGCAGTTCGAAGGACCGCTAGAACTGGACGCTCCGCCACGGCCTCTATCGCAGCCTGCTCGTGTCGGTATACCCGCTCCCGGGCGCGTAGCTACGAGAGGAGGACGATGAACCGACAATCGACCCGATGGGGCCGAGCACCACCAGGACTACCCCCAAGCGGACAATCTCTCATAAGATGGCCCTGACGGTCATAAGTAAAACAAGCACCTGTGGCACGATAACACACTCTAGGGTGATGCCTCCCACAGTGAGAACACCGAGGTATGGGTGGCCTCCACCGACTGGAACCTCTGTCCACCTGCGAACCCGGAGCTCTGGAGCTCTGACCAGCTCCTGAATACCCTGTACTATCTGGTCTCCTACCCTAAAACTGTGAGGGTGTACTCCGTGCTGGCTGGGAAGGATATCTACTATCTTTGCCGCCGCCGAGGCCGCCTCGCTCGAGACTCTCCCGAATAACCAGGGCGATCTAGCCCTCTTGGGCTGGCTCCTGTCATAATCTCTTGTCGGTGACGCCCTCTATGTCGATCCTCCATACCCCCGAGCATGCTGTGCTCGAGCAATATCCATCCTCGGGCCGGGAAGCCATCGCCGGTTTATCGCTAAAACGATCCAGCCCCATCACGTATCGATGCATCATCGGTCATATCAGCTACCATAGTGGGTGCATATCTGGCCAATGAATCAAACTCGAGACTATATTCTCGAACACTCCTGCCCCTCTGTCTCAACTGTAAGAATCTGTCAACCCTAGCCCGCCGCATCTCTGGAGGCAGAAAGTGGCCAAGAAAGGCCTCTGTAAACTCATCCCATACTGCTGGAGGAGCACTCTCACCCCTAGACAACTCCCAGGACTCATACCAATTAGCAGCTACATCCCGCAATCGATATGAAGCCAACTCGACAGACTCAGTCTCGGAAGCCTTAATGAGCCGCAACGTACGCTGCATTTGTCTAATAAACTCCTGGGGATCCTCCTCGGGCTTCGACCGGGAAAACTACGTGGATTACAAGTCAAGAAATCAGGGCCCTCAAACAACCATGTCTATCTGTCTTGTCAGCCCCTGGTCCTTGCCTGCTGTTATATCCCGTATTTTGTATGTTGGGACAATCTGAGCTAACCATGATAAGTTGAGGACAAGACTATTTCGGGATACGAGGTAAAGACTTTTGACCCTCGACTTTGTTATAAGGCATAAGTTGCTTATGATTTTATTGGCATGGAATATTAAGGAAAATTTGGGGTCAAAAGTTAATTTTGGAAAGTTAAATTTCATGAAATTAAAGGCCAAGTGGCCGGCCAAGGGGGTGTGGGCCATAGGGCCACATGTGTTAATTATATAAGTAGCTAAATATGATAAATTAGTCATCTTCATCATATTCACCCCTTAGAAATTTCAAGAAACTTAGAGAAAACAAGGAGAAGGCCATTCGGCCATACCTAAACCGAGAAAGAGCAAGGAGAAGTTGATCAAAAAAAAAATTATTTCTTCTAGCAATTCAACCAAGTGGAAGGTTCATATTAAAGTGGAGTAGTTGTTGGAACAAACAAAACACTCATTCTTGCAAGAATAAGCCCTAGCCGAGTGAAGGAATTGAGTGAAGAAGCTAAGGTTCAATCTTCTCTTTTATATGTTATGGATGGTTTGGGTATGTTGTAGTATGTAGAAATATGGTCCTTATGTCTTTGATATGATTGGATTTGAAATGCGGTATAAACAGTTTTGTTCCTAAAAGATCTTATGCCTAAAAATGTCCGTAACTTTCATAGACAGAACCGGATTGCGTTGATATGCCCGTAAGTGATTCTATAACGTATAATGACTTTAACTTTCATGGGCGGGCCCGGATTGGGAGGATGCATATCCGTGGTTCCCGAGACTTTCCTTTGTACAGTTCGAAATACTTTTTGAAAGAACTTGCATGACTATCGCCTTAACTCCCGAGTGTTAATTACTTGTCTATCTGTCGAGTCTGGATTTATGATTTATATGTATATGGTTTGGATACGTGTCTATGGTTTCTAAGGTTCTATCTGATATGTTCCCGAGTGATCCTCGGAGGAAACTTGACTTGACTTGACTATTGTTTGGCTTTTAAACGAAGGTTCGTTTTGATCATTTTGTGGAGTCGGTAATGATGATTTTTATGCATATGGTTTCTCACTACTCTGCTCGTGCGTATAATTGTTACATCTTTCACTGAGTCCCGGGCCAGGACATATTTTCGTGTACAGCTCTACCATATTATTCACCGAGTCCCTTATTAGAGGGTCGGGACACGCTATATGTACATGTATATGATGATTTTACTTACCGAGTCCCTCATTAGAGGGCCGGGACACACTATTAATCGAGTCCTTCATTAGAGGGCAGGGACACGTTATATGCATTTATATGATGGTGATATGATCTTACTACCGAGTCCCTCACTAGAGGGCCGGGACACGCTATATGTATACATATGTGCAGAATGCTCGTCTGATTGTGTCACTGAGCCCCATAACAGGTTGGATATGATATTGTTATGCATGGTTTGTGTTTAAGAGTAAACAGGTCGGATATTCTGGTTATCGTCCTCGCTTCTGTACTTTTATCTCAGTTATAACTCTGTTACTGTATTTCATGCTTTACATGCTCAGTACATATTTCGTACTGACCCCCTTTCTTCGGGGGCTGCGTTTCATGCCCGCAGTACGGACGACCGATTTGGTGACCGCCGGTTTAGGCTACCGATTCTCGTTACTTTGGAGCGCTCCCTTGTCCGAGCCCATATTTTGGTACGATTCCTCCGTTGTATATATGTATGTTTATTCGGGGGTACGGCGGGGCCACCGTCCCCGTCATATGATTACGTTATTACTCTTAGGGGTTGTAGACACATGTGTGGGTTGTGAATAGCTACTGTTCGACTATGTCTGTGTGATTTTCATTTTGGGCGGTCCCATCCGCAGTGGCAGCCTTGTCGGCTGCGTGTATACATATATGTTTCTTGAGATGTTGTGGTTATTGCGATAGCCTTGCCGGCTTATATGCGATTTGTATACCTATGTTTTTATACGATAGTTTGAGACGACGACTGACCTGTGTATGTATATAAGTGGTTTGTATGCTGATCATGGTTAATAGGTGTGTACGGGTGTCCAGCTCGGGCACTAGTCATGGCCCACGGGGTTGGGTCGTGACAAAAGTGGTATCAGAGCGGTTCGTCCTCGGAGTGTCTACGGACACGTGTCTAGTAGTGTCTTGTTTATCGGTGTGTTGTGCACCACATCTATAAACAGGAAGCTATAGGACATTTAGGATGTTATCTTTCCTTCTGATCCTAGATCGTGCGATAGAGATGTATTATCAGGATGACTCCTCCCTAACGAATTGTTATGTTTTCAGCGATGCCTCCGAGGAAGGCGACAGCTGCCCAGAAGGGCAAGTCGACAGCAGCTGGAGAGACTAGCCACGCCCGGAGAGTTACCCGGGGCCGTGCTCAGCCTAAGGTTGTGCTCCCGTCAGCGAGCTCGCCACACCCGCCACTACCGAGAGGGGCATAGGGGGCGGCGGCGGCAGCGGACGGCGGCTCCACCGCCGGCTCCCGGAGTTCCGTGCCCGAGCCTCGGCTCCTCGGACGGGGGCGGAGTATAGGGCTATGAGAGAGGGCATCCGATTCTTGCCGACCGAGAATAGTGGCGGGACAGGCTCGCAGGCACGGATTAGGGGGTGACCATGCAGACAGATATGATAGTCTGAGGACCCGTGATTTCTTGACCTGTAATCCTCCAGAGTTCTACGGGTCAAAGCCCGAGGAGGACCCCCAGGAGTTTATTCGACAGATGCAGCGCACGGCGAGGGTGATTAGAGCTTCGAGACCGAGTCCGTCGGGCGGCTTCGTACCGATTCACGTGATGTGGCGGTAATTGTGCTATGGTCGTGGGAGTTGTCTAGGGGCGAGGATGCTCCTCCGACGGTATGGGACGAGTTTGTGGGGGCCTTTTACGGGCCACTTTACGCCTCCGCAGGTGCGGCGAGCCAGAGTTGATAGATTCCTACGCCTGAGGCAGAATGGTAGGAGCGTTCGAGATTATAGCCTTGAGTTCGATTCGCTGGCCAGATATGCACCTACTATTGTAGCTGATATGACCGATAGGATGCATCGGTATGTGATGGGATTGGACCCTTATTTGGTCGACAGCTGTATGGTGATGGCTTCTCAGCCCGGTATGGATATTGCACGGGTACAGGCGTATGCTCAGGGTATGGAGGATCGACATAGAGGGCGTCAGCCCGACGGAGATCATGACAGGAGCCAGCCCAAGAGGGCTAGATCGGCTGGATATTCTGGGGAGTTTCGAGGCGGGCAGCCTCAGCAGTACACTGGGTATTCTTCTCAGCCAGCACGGAGTGCACCTCGTGATTCTTGGTAGGAGATTTGACGGCGCGGGGTATTTAGGAGGCCGGTCGAGCTCCCGGGCTTCGAGTTCACGGTCGAGCGAGAGGTTTGAGCCGGACGAGGCTATCTATGCCTCGGTGCCCCCGGTGCGTGCGCGCATCGGGAATGCCGTTACGCTACAGGTGCTTGTTTTGCTTGTGGCCGCCAAGGCCATATCATGAGGGAGTGTCTGTATGTGGGTAACCCGGGTGGTGCAGCTCAGCCTACTGGGTCGGTTGCCGGTTCATCTTCCTCCGTAGGCTACGCGCCACCACGGGGCGGGGGGTTTCAGGCACCAGCAGGCCACGGTAGAGGTCGTGGTGGAGCTTCCAGTTCTGGCGGTCCTTCGAACCGCCTATATGCGTTGGTCAGTAGACAAGATCAGGAGGCGTCACCAGATGCGGCTACAGGTATATGAATCCTTACTGGAATTTATATTTTTATGTATGTGTAATTGCTGCATGATTGTTACTTAATAACGGTAGGCAGAAATCCAAAGGTCGATAATCAAGTATTTATAAGTAACGGCGCTTAAGGTGTGTTTGCCACCATTGGGAATTTGAAAGTCTAAGACGGGAAGTAGTCATATCCACAGGTGAAAGGTGAATATTTAGGATTGGGAAAAAGGCTAAAGTAGAAATTGTGGAGTCAGAAGAGTAAGAGACCCCTTCTAATTCGGATGGAGATGTGTTACGGGAATGTTTCAAAATCTGTTAGGACTTCAACTAATGTTTCGAAATCTGTTAGGACTTCAACTTACTCCAGATTATGTGATGAAGGTCATGCGGTGAGGTGGACGCGATCATACTGGTATTAAAGCATTGTATTTCATCGGAGTTCCGAGGTTAAGCGTGCTGGAGTGAGAGAAATTTCAGGATGGGTGACCCCCTGGGAAGTCTACTAAGAATCCTATAAAGTCAGACACAGGAAAGACAAATGGGAAGCTAGAGTAGTCTAAGGGAAATTAGAATATACAGAGGGGACGGAAACCTTAAGAAGTCACGTAGGCCGAGGCGGACTAGACCGGTGAAGAAAAATCGGACAGGCATAAATGTTACAGGGCGAGCTGATACTGTTTTCACTACAGGTTAAGCTTGGGAAGTACTAACACAATGATATTTGAAAAAGTAAGAAAGTGAGCAGATGAACGGCGAGGGAATCAGAATGTCGGAATAAAAGTGCCGCCTAATTGAGATTGGAAAATGCGGACGTAGGGTAATAGTATAAGTACACTCCTTAAAGGGGGGAAGCGGGTGCGAGATATGCAAGTGCAAGATGGAGACAGTCAACATTACAATATATTTGGTACGGATGCTCGGGCTACAGGCAAGATTCCTTGCCGAGACACGTTAGTAAGATCCAAAAGCCAGAAAAAGGGGTAGAAACTAAGATGGTAGTTGAGATAGTGCTGAGAATTAATTGTAGAGATCTTGAATGATATGACAATAGGAAGTGGAGGCTTAAAGGGGAATGTGACAAGAGAACGATAGCGAGTAGCTTGCAGAGACATCATGAAAGGTAACACTGCTGTACTGGATTAGAGGCTAAGATGGAATATACTTTATACAAATGGTACAAGAAGAGTTATGCAACCTATGAATATTTGTATGTTAAGGGTGAGACCGAGCGAGTATTTAATGAGAAAAGTTTGGATTCAGTAATAAAAATATGGTTACGAGATTTTGGGTACATTAGGGGAAGATGTAAAGATGGTTTAAGCTAAATTACCGAGATGGAGTTAGTACTGAGAACAAACAGGACATGGCTATCTATTCCAGTACCGGTGGTAAGAAAAGAGAGGCGAAGGCAAGGTAACCCATAAGGATTAGTGAAGCCACGCTAAGATATTGTGGTAGAACAATAATAGGGAGGAGATGATTTGAGAAGCTGAAAAGAAGGCGAAGAAGAAATATGATTGGCAGATGTGACTGCGTACTATAGTAGTAAAGGAAACCCCCCCGAGATCCTTATAAGACTTTATGAGACTAGTTGAACATTCGAGGACGAATGTTCTAAAGGGGGGAAGGATGTTATATCCTGTATTTTGTATGTTGGGACAATCCGAGCTAACCATGATAAGTTGAGGACAAGACTATTTCGGGATACGAGGTAAAGACTTTTGACCCTCGACTTTGTTTTAAGGCATAAGTTGCTTATGATTTTATTGGCATGGAATATTAAGGAAAATTTGGGGTCAAAAGTTAATTTTGGAAAGTTAAATTTCATGAAATTAAAGGCCAAGTGGCCGGCCAAGGGGGTGTGGGCCATAGGGCCACCTGTGTTAATTATATAAGTAGCTAAAGATGATAAATTAGTCATCTTCATCATATTCACCCCTTAGAAATATCAAGAAACTTGGAGAAAACAAGGAGAAGGCCATTCGGCCATATCCAAACCGAGAAAGAGCAAGGAGAAGTTGATCAAAAAAAAAAATTATTTCTTCTAGAAATTCAACCAAGTGGAAGGTTCTTATTAAAGTGGAGTAGTTGTTGGAACAAACAAAACACTCATTCTTGCAAGAACAAGCCCTAGCCGAGTGAAGGAATTGAGTGAAGAAGTTAAGGTTCAATCTTCTCTTTTAGATGTTATGGATGGTTTGTGTATGTTGTAGTATGTAGAAATATGGTCCTTATGTCTTTGATATGATTGGATTTGAAATGCGGTATAAACGGTTTTGTTCCTAAAAGGATCTTATGTCTAAAAATGTCTGTAACTTTCATAAACAGAACCGGATTGCGTTGATATGCCCGTAAGTGATTCTATAACGTATAATGACTTTAACTTTCATGGGCGGGCCCGGATTAGGAGAATGCATATCCGTGGTTCCCGACACTTTCCTTTGTACAGTTCTAACGACTTTTTGAAAGAACTTGCATGACTATCGCCTTAACTCCCGAGTGTTAATTACTTGTCTATCTGTCGAGTCTGGATTGATGATTTATATGTATATGGTTTGGATACGTGTCTATGGTTTCTAAGGTTCTATCTGATATGTTCCCGAGTGATCCTCGGAGGAAACTTGACTTGACTTGACTATTGTTTGGCTTTTAAACGAAGGTTCGTTTTGATCATTACGTAGTCGGTAATGATGATTTTTATGCATATGGTTTCTCACTAATCTGTTCGTGCGTATGATTGTTACATCTTTCACTGAGTCCCGGGCCAGGACATGTTTTCGTGTACAGCTCTACCATATTATTCACCGAGTCCCTTATTAGAGGGTCGGGACACGCTATATGTACATGTATATGATGATTTCACTTACCGAGTCCCTCATTAGAGGGCTGGGACACGCTATTTACCGAGTCCCTCATTAGAGGGCCGGGACACGGTATTCACCGAGTCCCTCACAAGAGGGCCGGGACACGTTATATGCATTTATATGGTGGTGATATGATCTTACTACCGAGTCCCTTACTAGAGGGCCGGGACACGCTATATGTATACATATGTGCAGAATGCTCGTCTGATTGTGTCACTGAGCCCCATAACAAGTTGGATATGATATTGTTATGCATGGTTTGTGTTTAAGAGTAAATATGTCGGATATTCTGGTTATCGTCCTCGCTTCTGTACTTTTATCTCAGTTATGACTCTGTTACTATATTTCATGCTTTACATGCTCAGTACATATTTCGTACTGACCCCCCTTTCTTCGGGGGCTGCGTTTCATACCCGGCAGTACGGACGACCGATTTGGTGACCCGCCGGTTTAGGCTACCGATTACTGCTACTTTGGAGCGCTCCCGCTGTCCCGGGGAGCCCATATTTTGGTACAGATTCCTCTGTTGTATATATGTATGTTTATTCAGGGGTACGGCGGGGCCCTGTCCCGTCATATGATTCTGTTATTACTCTTAGAGGTCTGTAGACACATGTGTGGGTTGTGAATAGCTACTGTTCGACTATGTCTGTGTGATTTATATTTCGGGCGGTCCCATCCGCAGTGGCAGCCTTGTCGGCTGCGTGTATACATATATGTTTCTTGAGATGTTGTGGTTATTGTGATAGCCTTGCCGGCTTATATGCGATTTGTATACGTATGTTTTTATACGACAGTTTGAGACGACGACTGACCTGTGTATGTATATAAGTGGTTTGTATGCTGATCATGGTTAATAGATGTGTACGGGTGTTATACCCCGCGTTTTCAGAGCATAAGTATGGCATGTACCTCATCGCAGTAATGGAGTGTCGGAGACGTCCCATCACAAACCATGGAAAGTACGTAACAACGAAGAAAAAGGGTGAATTACGACCTCGTAAGTCGTAATCGGGAAAGAGTATTTTGAAACACGAGAACATGGCCATTATTAGTATAATGAATGACGAATATCATGTATGGAGAGTTTCGAAATATTTCGAGATCGAGTAGAGTGAGGAAAATAAGCTCGACGAAAATTTGGGAAATGCTGGGCGAATTTTTAGTCAAATTTGGAGGCTCATATCTCATAGTATATGTGGAGTTTTAAGATGTTTTAAAAGCCTAAAATGAAGTTCGTCGAGTCTAGTTTGTAATGCAACAAACCGTTCATTGATAGGACATCGGAGTAGAGAATTATAGACGCTACAAACTGAACTGTCGACGCATAAACAGCATTCCCGCAGCTACAGTGAAACCGACGTTGGCATTTTTTTAAAAGGGACAGAAACCTCATTTTTTTCAGCACAAAATGTCCACAAACTTCAGCCTCCAAAAAGGGCTCTTATTCTCACATGGAATTGAGGATTTTGCACAAATTTCAAGCAACCAAATGCTAACCGAGGTCCGGGCAACGCGTAGGCGCGATTATAATTTTGTTTTGTGTTGAAGTGAGTTTGAAGACAAGAAAATGATGAAGATTTGGCTACTTTCATAAAATCAAGGTATGAATCTTCAAATCCCTCTCTTTATTAAGTTTGATTAAGGAATAAGAATAGAGTTATAGTTTGTTGTATTGATGTTGTTGAATTATGGATTAAGGGGCTGTTTTAGGTGGATTAAATGGATGGAATTAGCTAAGTTATGATGCATAATAATTGTTGATATTGTTGTTGTTGTTGTTGTCATGAATCAAATGATGAGAGTAAAGGGAATTTGATGATTAGAGATGAAGTTATGTTTGTTTAGTGGGCTGTTCTTGTTGAATTGTTGGATTATGGATTGAGGGTTGAAGAGAAATTTGGATGGAAATACATATATTTATCTTGTAGGATGTTGAGAATGTTGTTATTGATGTTGTTAGTATTAATTTTGACTTCTTTACGGAAATAAAGTTATTAATTAGTCGTATTCCAAGTTGGTTGGTTGGGAAATTTAGAAAACAGTGTGTGGGCTGTTTTATGGCATATGTTGGTGTTGGAAATGATGTTATTACTATTGGTTTTGTTGTTGATGTTGTTGGTTGTTGAATTGGAATTTCGGGCTAGGCACTTAAACAGGGGAAATGCTTGAATTTCGACGAATTTAAAAGGACTTTCATTAAGTGTTTAAGACGAGCGTATGACGATGATCCTAACGATATTATGGATGGTTCTATATGTAGATTACGAGTCCACCAATAATTCTTAAATTGCGAATTGCAAAGACGAAATAGGTCGAAAGTCGAGAATTTGTCTTCCAGGTATGTAAAGCTTACCTTTTCTTTCTTTTGGCATGTCTTAGTTGTAAGTAGACTATGATACGAGTCTCGGGGTAACTCTATTCTTAAGATCCGAGCACGTATACGATTCTTATTCACTTCTTGATGTTAACGTTCTTAATACGGTCAAATTATGTTTTTTAAGTCTTTTGTATGGTTGGATTTCAAATGTTGCATAAAGAATGTTGTTTTTAAAAGACTCTGTAACTACGAACGACCGTAACTTTCATAGACGAGCTCGGATCGCTTCGAAACGTTCGTAGGAGATTCTATAATGAATAAAGTCTCCAACTTTCATAGATGGACTCGGATTGGTTTGATACTCGTCCGTGGGCCCCGATACTTTCCTTTGTGTGATGCTCATGGCTTTTGAAGGGATTTAGTGCGACTATCGTCTTAACCCCCGAGCGTTAATTACTTACTTATCAATTGAGTCTGTAATGATGAGTATGTCCCTAGTTTCCATAAGCTATTTCATATGGTTTGATACGTACCTATGATTCCTAAAGTTCTATTTGATATGTTCTCGAGCGACATTCGGAAGAAACTTGATGTGACTATTCTCTCGATTTTAAATGATAGTTCGTTTTGACTACTTTATGGAGTTTTTGAAAATGTTTTAAATTGCATATAGTCTCCCACGACTCTGCTCGTGCATATGGTTGTTATATCTTTCGCCGAGTCTCGGGCCGGTTATGTTATCGTGCGCACTATGTGATATTTCGGAGTATGATGTGTCCGGTTCGCCGAGCCCCTCGCTAGAGGGCCGGGTACCGTGTATATTTGGTGTTATGCTGTGTTATGGCGTTATGATGTGTTATGATGTGTGACGGGGATACGGAGATATGAAACCTTCTGGTGTTATGCTGTGTTATGGCGCCAACGACGGGCGAGCGACCATATTCTAAGAGCCCCATGCATGATTTGTGTTTTAATGAGTAAGTCTTTTGATATTCTGGTTATTGCATTTACTTTCTGTACTTCTGGTTTTGATTATGATCCTGTTTACTATATTTCATGCTTTGCATACTCAGTACATATTCCCGTACGACCCCGCTTTCTTCGGGGGCTGCGTTTCATGCCGCGCAAGTACAGATACTTGTTTGGGTGATCCACCAGCTTAGGACTCCTGTTCAGCTGTCTTGGAGTGCTCCCTTGTTCTGGAGCCTATGTTTTGGTACAGATTCTTCCGATGCATATGTCTATCTCTATTTATGGGTACGGCGGGGCCCTGTCCCGTCATATGATTTTGTTATGATTCTTAGAGGTCTGTAGACACACATGTGTGGGTTGTGGGTAGTCAACATTCAGTTATGTCAGTGTGATTTGTGATTTGAACGTCCCCCTATATTATGATAGCCTTACCGGCTTATGTGTGATATTATCTCGCGCGCATTTATGATATATATATATATATATATATATATATATATATTATATGACAACTTTGGGGGCGACGTTTCACTTTTCTGTATGTATAAGATCTGGTTATGCCAGCTATGATCTGATGTCTGACCTTTGTATATGTATAGTCTGTTTGTACGTTGATTATGGTTAACAGGTGCGTATGGGTGCCCAGCTCGGGCACTAGTCACGGCCTACGGGGTTAGGTCGTGACAGAAGTGGTATCAGAGCAGTTCGTCCTTGAATTGTCTACAGATCGTGTCCGGGAGTCTTGTTTATGCGCGTGAAGCCGGCCACACTTATAAACGAGGAGGTCGGGGGCATTTAGGAATCAGTGACCCTTCTTCTGTCTTAGATCGTGCGATAGAGCCAAGTCATAGGAAATGAAATTCCTTATACTAACTCTCGATTTCAGCAGAAGGACGACATCGATAGAAGAAAGTGATTGACGATACTGGAAGTTACAAAGCACGCAGGTAAGCTAAGGTACGAAAGATATATGTCGAATAAGGTATTGAAGTACGAGCGAAATGTAAAGTTGAAAACCAAAAGGGAAAGTAAACAGGAAAGTGTAACAGGTGCGGTTTGAATTGGACATACGAGGTAAGTCCATCATTTTCATACTGTTATTGTCACGACCCGACCTACGGGCCGCGACGGGTACCCGAGGCTGACCACCGAGCACCCCTCATTCTACTGCTTAACCTGTCTTTATTCATTTCTCTTGTCGTTTATAATAATAGAAAATGACTTTCATATAGAACATATTTACTTATATAACGTAGGCCCTTTGGGCTATCAAAATAATAATGGTATACATAGGCTTTCATTTACACAATGACTATGGGACCATGCTACCCACACATACGTATCTACGAGCCTCTACTAGAACACTGAACATATGGACGGGACAGGACCCCGCCGTGCCCAAAATACATGTACACAAAACCATATCTCAAAATAGCACCTCCGGAATAAAGGAGGGCTCCCGCAACTCTGCTGCTAGCTACTGAGGATCTGCACCGTCTCCTCGTCTACCTGTGGGCATGAACACAGCGTCCAAAGAGAAGGACGTCAGTACGAATATTGTACTGAGTATGTAAAGCATGAGCAGTAATAGTAGAAAAACATAACGGATAATATATGAAATAACATAAAGCGGGAGACGATAACATTCTCTTCATAGTACTTACCTGCGCTTTCCGTAGGGGCGTTCCATGTTCTATTTCGTACTCGTATACATACATCCATATCCTTTACTTACTTACCTTTCATATCTATTATCTTGTCATACTCATGCTCGCATCACGTGCTTTGCATATATATATATAGCCCTTACTCGGCACTTACATGTTAGTAGTATATTCGAACTCTAATCACTGTCATATGTATAGCTTAATCGTACTCATAAAGATCTCACATACTTATCTCATTTGTACTCACATGAATGTGATGCATATGGTATAACCACACAGGTAACACAATCATACTCATATAGATATCATACGTGAAACATACTCGTGCTCATATAAGCATCATGCATATAACATAGTCGTATTCATAACGGTGTCATACTTGTAGCATACTCATACTTCTATAGATTAGTATCATTCGTACTCGGCCCCTTCGGCTCGATGGAATCGCTAGCATACGTACTCGGCCCGCTCGGCTCGATGACATTACTGGTACACGTACTCGGCCATCTTGGGCTCGATGGGATCCCCGGTATGCGTACTCGGCCCTCTTTGGCCTCGATAGGCTTAGGATTATACGTACTGGGCCCTCATGGGCTCGATACATACATATATACATATATATCACATAGGGGTATCATGACCTTAACATATCTAGTCATCATCTTGCATTCATCATAAACATACATACACTTATCATAATGTCGCATCTATTTGTACCCATTTGATCATTATCCGTATTCGGCCTCATAGGCTCGACAGCACATCGTATTCGGCCACGAGGGCTCGATCACATTGCCTACATCTCATATCGTACATACATCATCATGTCGTCGTAATACATATATTTGTGCATAGACACCATATACTTCATATACTTGTCATCATACATTATCGTAGGTTCATCGCTATCATTTATTTCATGAACATATTATTCTTTCATCTTTACTCGTGTCATAATCGCATCGTAAGCGTGTCATATTTTAGCATTCTTACATCACATATAACTATACATATCCTTAACACATACATTTGAACTCAAGACGTCTATATTTATATCGGGGTGACATAAGGTCGTGGACCCCGACTTCGTTATGGAACATTCATACGTATTCTGCCTCACCTTGAAGGAACAAGCATAAGGTGAGTGGGCATAATGATCAATGCCATTATATTACATATATAGCGTCATTAGCGTCTTAGGAGCATCATACCATAGGCTCTAGCATTTCTAGTCTTTAGCTTACTACCATCATTACCGTTATCATGCTCATAGCTTAGCTCTTATCTCGTATGGCTATCCATGAGTGAGGACTCTTTACTTTCTTGGAGATGGGACATTCGTAGTAAGGAGGAATTTCATGCCATAGAAGTCATGCCTTGGAAAGAAAGGGCTAAGCTTTACATACCTTTGTCGTTTAGCTTATTCTATCACTTGCTCGTTCTCCTTTAATGCTCTTGTTTACCTTCAATGGAATTCGCATCAACATTAGCTATATAATCGTAAAATCATACTTACTAAGGCTATAGAAATTTGGGCAGCATTTCCTTTGTTTATACTACTTTCCGCCACATTCCATATCAGCTCCCAACGTTCATAATAATCATCACAATATCGCTAACAACAATCGTCATTCATTCATATGATTCGCATTTCATAATTCACCTCAATTTCCCATAATTATGACTAAAAATCCGTCGTCGTATTCTTTCGTACCCAATACTTATTTCATGTTCTATAGGTCATTTATAACATATTTATATCATCAACATATTCATTTCCATGATTCAATCCACTACTAATCACTAATGACATTAATCATCCATTTAATGACCCATTTGTTGTACTCTTCTACAATCCATGAATCTTAACTCAATAATACTTCAAATAGCATGTAAAGTTCATGAAACTTACCTTAGATGATGAAGGAATAAGCTTGGAGTGGTGATTCACCCTTAGCACCAAAACCCTATTTTATCTCTCTTTGGATTTCTTGACTTGGATGACTTTTAATGGGTTTCCTTCACTTGATTCTCTTGACTTCTTGTTGTTGATCTTAGATTTCTATGATTTTCTCATGGATGAAGTGTTTGGAGATGTTCTAGAGGGTTCTTGAAGTGTAGAGGTGAAGTGGGAAATGAAAAATGAAAAGGAAAGGATCCTTTATAAAAAATCAGGTTCAGTCCCGATGGAAATATACGGACCAACATACGGTCCGTATATTTTATACCAGCCGTATGTTGGACCGTACATTTGGTCCAGTGGCTTAAGTCATTCTGGGCTAATTCTACGGCTGGACATACGTCCAAAGATATTTTATACGGCCGCATGTCTGGCCGTATGTTTGCCTGTGTTTCCGAAAGTTGTTTCGTCGACTCGTTTGATCGCCAATCCTTGTGGAACCTTCTTAACACTTGTTCATCACTTCAATACCATTCTAAGGGACGTTATAACTCTCCCTTGGGGCATCATTCATACGCCATTAACTCAATGCTCGTAATTCTCGTCCGATACACTAACTTAAGTCTTGCTTCTCTTAACAACTTTCTTTCCTCAAGTCTACCGCCTTTGAAATTCTTAATTAGCATCATCACATACTAGTTCTTACTTGTCCAAACCTCGTATACATCGTACCCCTCATTAGTCTATTCACTGTACGCTTAAGGGGAAATTTTCAAGGTGTAACATTCTCCCCCCTTTTGGAACATTCGTCCCCGAATGTTAAATCATCGGGAATTCTAGAAAAATTTCGCCAGAGTTTCCCCTATAATATGGCGATACCATCCTGTCACAACAACCCATAATATCATTGCCTCACAGGGCTACAACACAATAGCATTACAGATTGGCCACACACGACCCATATACATAAAAGTAAAGCGTACATACCTTGTCATCCCGTCGTCTCATCATACAGCTCTTCCGGGCTAAAATAGGTGCAGATTATCTCGCGGGATCCAATATTTTGTTCCACAATGAGGGGACATAATATCTGAGTAATGATGGAAATAGGGGCGCTCAGATACTCTAATTATTACACTTTATTTCATGCATTCCCCTCTATGACAGCCCATCCCTTTGTCTATTCATGATCACATTCATTTACATACTCATATTCGTCGCCTTTCTATATTCGTAACATATTTGCACTCATGTTCGTATCGTTCACATATCGTGTATATATATATATATATTACACATGCTTAACATATTCGTACTCATGTTGATTTCGTATACATAGTATTCATATAACATTTACATAACATACCCGACTATGAAGAGTCGGTACTTCACATACTTGGCCCGGCCAAGGCCCAGGGTCATCCGTACCTAACTATAGTGGTGCGTGCTCATCATCATGTATACATATTCATTCGCATATATCGTACTCTACCCGGTCATATAAGCTCGGGGTTTCCATAATAGTCATATATAGGCACATCTACATATAAGATCATAAGCATTCCTTAACATCGTCACTATCATCGCTCATCACATCTGTTTGACACGTCTTAGGGTCTATCGTTAACTTTCTACACTTGCGTTCCTCTTCCTCGCTTTCCCCCTTTGGGGTCTTGCCTATGCCATCTTTAAATTCCCAGTCTTGCCTCCAAATCTCTAATTTGTATACCTCTTACTATACTGCGTCTTATTCATGCTGTTTCTGATGATCCATAGCTACGATAACCTATATGTGGAGGTTTAACATACTCGTGTCTTCCCTCTTCCCTTTACTCTATACGTAAATAGCTTCTTATAGTCGTAACTCATCATCATCGCTATCTTGGGGTTTTTTTTTTTTCCTCTTTGCATCCTACTTCCTTAAACTTGAGAACCATAATACCACATATCGTTCTTTCCCCACTACCATCGCTACATAATATAACTTCTCAATTTATACTCGCTCATTGCTACAATTATTTATTCTTCCTTTAGCACATAATTAAAAAAATGTAGATATACCTGTGACGGCATCGGGGGGTGACTCTGGATCTTGTCGCTCAACCAATGCATACATACGATGCCGAGGGCCACTCGAATTAGACGCTCTCTCCCTCGCCCTACCCCGCACTACTAGTGTCTGGGAGTCTTGTCCCGCGGGGCGCATAGATGACGAAGATTCGGCTGCGGATACCGTGGGCTGGACCGCACGCCTGTCGCCTCGAAATGGGCACTCTCTCATAATATGACCTGACTGGCCACAACTATAGCAAACATCCAACCCCACTCGACATGGTCCCCAATGTTGCTTACCGCACTGGGTACACTGTGGTATGGACGATCTCGTCTGGCCCGAATCACTTCTATACCGAGAACTAGACTCTCCGAAACTCTGACTCGGTCCGGAATGAATGGAGTAATCGGACCCCTGGCCTGAGTGCCTAGAGTATGACTTCCTCGATCTCCCTCTATAGCTGCTATCGGCACCCGGGGTCCGGCCCTCTTACCTTGCCCCTTATCACCTTCACGTCCACTCCTTTGCGGTCGTTGTTGCCCTTCTAAATTTTGGGCATGGGCTTGAATGCGGGAATGTCCATCCCGTCTTGCAATGAAGCCGTTAAACATTCTTGATATAAATGTGGCCCTAAGCCGCTCACAAACCCGTACACTCGTCACCCATGTCGGCCACCATCATCGGAGCATATCTAGCCAACGAATTAAATTGAAGGCCATATTCTCGGGCGCTCATATTTCCTTGCTTTAAATTCAAGAATCTATCCGCTCTAGCTCGGCGGATCTCGGGTGGCAAATAATGACGAATGAAGGCATCAACGAACTCTTGCCACACGGGAGGGGGCGCATTCTCTTTTCTTGATGATCTCCAGTTGTTATACCATAGAACCGCCACATCTCGGAGTCTATAAGACGCTAACTCCACTGATTCGGTTTCAGAGGCATGGATAATCCTTAATGTCCTCAATATTTCATCAATAAAACCTTGAGGGTCTTCATCCGGCTTTGACCCGAAAAACTCCGGGGGATTCAAACTCATAAAATCACGGGCTCTAGTACTAGCGGCCCTGTCACTTAAGCCCGAATCTTGCCGCTGTGCTTGGGTGGCAACTATCCGTGTCAATAAGTTAATGGCCTCGGCCACTTGTTGGCCCGAAGTAGATGGTGGAGGATTGTAGGCATAGGAGCTGGAGCTGAAGCCCCTTCTTGCTCTTCCGTAACGGGCGGAGTAGTGGAGGCACTAGATGGAACCTCATCATGTGATTCGCCCTCATCTCTATTCATAGGCGGCTCTATTTCTGCCCGCCTCTTCATCGTAGTCTCGCCCCTCTGGGCGGCTTTAGCTTTCCCTTTTGGCGGCATTTCTGAAATCACAACATACTCATTAGGAGGAATTTCAACTTATACTTGGCTCTATCGCACGATCTCATATGAAGAAAGATGGTCATTTTTCCTAAATGCCATGTAGCCTCTTGTTTATTAGCGTGGCGCGCAACACACCATAAACAAGACTCTACTAGACACGGCTCGTAGACACTTCCTAGGACCGAATCGCTCTCGATACCACTTTGTCACGACCCGACCTACGGGCCGCGACGGTACCCGAGGCGACCACCGAGCACCCCTCATTCTACTGCTTAACCTGTCTTTATTCATTTCTCTTGTCGTTTATAATAATAGAAAATGACTTTCATATAGAACATATTTACTTATATAACGTAGGCCCTTTGGGCTTTCAAAATAATAATAGTATACATAGGCTTTCATTTACACAATGACTATGGGACCATGCTACCCACACATACGTATCTACGAGCCTCTACTAGAACACTGAACATATGGACGGGACAGACCCCGCCGTGCCCAAAATACATGTACACAAAACCATATCTCAAAATAGCACCTCCGGAATAAAGGAGGGCTCCCGCAACTCTGCTGCTAGCTACTGAGGATCTGCACCGTCTCCTCGTCTACCTGTGGGCATGAACACAGCGTCCAAAGAGAAGGACGTCAGTACGAATATTGTACTGAGTATGTAAAGCATGAGCAGTAACAGTAGAAAAACATAACGGATAATATATGAAATAACATAAAGCGGGAGACGATAACATTCTCTTCATAGCACTTACCTGCTTTCCGTAGGGGCGTTCCATGTTCTATTTCGTACTCGTATACATACATCCATATCCTTTACTTACTTACCTTTCATATCTATTATCTTGTCATACTCATGCCCGCATCACGTGCTTTGCATATATATATAGCCCTTACTCGGCACTTACATGTTAGTAGTATATTCGAACTCTAATCACGGTCATATGTATAGCTTAATCGTACTCATAAAGATCTCACATACTTATCTCATTCGTACTCACATGAATGTGATGCATATGGTATAATCACACAGGTAACACAATCATACTCACATAGATATCATACGTGAAACATAGTCGTGCTCATATAAGCATCATGCATATAACATAGTCGTATTCATAACGGTGTCATACTTGTAGCATACTCATACTTCTATAGATTAGTATCATTCGTACTCGGCCCCTTCGGCTCGATGGAATCGCTAGCATACGTACTCGGCCCGCTCGGCTCGATGACATTGCGGTACACGTACTCGGCCTCTTGGGCTCGATGGGATCCCCGGTATGCGTACTCGGCCCTCTTTGGCCTCGATAGGCTTAGGATTATACGTACCGGCCCTCATGGGCTCGATACATACATATATACATATATATCACATAGGGGTATCATGACCTTAACATATCTAGTCATCATCTTGCATTCATCATAAACATACATACACTTATCATAATGTCGCATCTATTTGTACCCATTTGATCATTATCCGTATTCGGCCTCATAGGCTCGACAACACCTCGTATTCGGCCACGAGGGCTCGATCACATCACCTACATCTCATATCGTACATGCATCATCATGTCGTCATAATACATATATTTGTGCATAGACACCATATACTTCATATACTTGTCATCATACATTATCGTAGGTTCATCGCTATCATTTATTTCATGAACATATTATTCTTTCATCTTTACTCGTGTCATAATCGCATCGTAAGCGTGTCATATTTTAGCATTCTTACATCACATATAACTATACATATCCTTAACACATACATTTGAACTCAAGATGTCTATATTTATATCGGGGTGACATAAGGTCGTGGACCCCGACTTCGTTATGGAACATTCATACGTGTTCTGCCTCTCACCTTGAAGGAACAAGCATAAGGTGAGTGGGCATAATGATCAATGCCATTATATTACATATATAGCGTCATTAGCGTCTTAGAGCATCATACCATAGGCTCTAGCATCTCTAGTCTTTAGCTTACTACCATCATTACCGTTATCATGCTCATAGCTTATCTCTTATCTCGTATGGCTATCCATGAGTGAGGACTCTTTACTTTCTTGGAGATGGGACATTCGTAGTAAGGAGGAATTTCATGCCATAGAAGTCATGCCTTGGAAAGAAAGGGCTAAGCTTTACATACCTTTGTCGTTTAGCTTATTCTATCGCTTGCTCGTTCTCCTTTAATGCTCTCGTTTACCTTCAATGGAATTCGCATCAACATTAGCTATATAATCGTAAAATCATACTTACTAAGGCTATAGAAATTTGGGCAGCATTTCCTTTGTTTATACTACTTTCCGCCACATTCCATATCAGCTCCCAACATTCATAATAATCATCACAATATCGCTAACAACAATCGTCATTCATTCATATGATTCGCATTTCATAATTCACCTCAATTTCCCATAATTATGACTAAAAATCCGTCGTCGTATTCTTTCGTACCCAATACTTATTTCATGTTCTATAGGTCATTTATAACATATTTATATCATCAACATATTCATTTCCATGATTCAATCCACTACTAATCACTAATGACATTAATCATCCATTTAATGACCCATTTGTTGTACTCTTCTACAATCCATGAATCTTAACTCAACAATACTTCAAATAGCATGTAAAAACATGAAACTTACCTTAGATGATGAAGGAATAAGCTTGGAGTGGTGATTCACCCTTAGCACCAAAACCCTATTTTATCTCTCTTGGATTTCTTGACTTGAATGACTTTTAATGGGTTTCCTTCCACTTGATTCTCTTGACTTCTTGTTGTTGATCTTATATTTCTATGATTTTCTCATGGATGAAGTGTTTGGAGATGTTCTAGAGGGTTCTTGAAGTGTAGAGGTGAAGTGAAATGAAATGAAAAGGAAAGGATCCTTTATAAAAAATCGGTTCGGTTCCGAGGGAACATATACGGACCAACATACGGTCCGTATATTTTATACCAACCGTATGTTGTGACCGTACATTTGGTCCAAGGCTTAAGTCCATCCTTGGCTAATTCTACGGCTGGACATACGTCCGGTACATTTTATACGGTCCGTATGTTGGGCCGTATATTTGCCCCAGTTTCCGAAAGTTGCTTCGTCGACTCGTTTGATCGCCGATCCTTGTGGAACCTTCTTAACACTTGTTCATCACTTCAATACCATTCTAAGGGACGTTATAACTCTCCCTTGGGGCATCATTCATACGCCATTAACTCAATGCTCGTAATTCTCGTCCGATACACTAACTTAAGTCTTGCTTCTCTTAACAACTTTCTTTCCTCAAGTCTACTGCCTTTGAAATTCTTAATTAGCATCATCACATACTAGTTCTTACTTGTCCAAACCTCGTATACATCGTACCCCTCATTAGTCTATTCACTGTACGCTTAAGGGGAAATTTTCAAGGTGTAACAGTTATTGATACTGCGAGCCCTGTGTGGCTGTGATATGATATGATATGTATATGTACATGTTGGCCCTGTGAGGCATTGTTGGTATTTCCTGCGTGCAGGTTCTGAGATAGTAAGAAATATAGAGGAGACTCTGCCGAAATTTTTCCAGAATAAACAGAGGATGAGATATGGGTTTGTGATGTGCCTTAAAGGTCGTGTCAATAGTAAGGATATGATTTGACTAAGTAAGCAAGTACGGCTGACCTTGAAAAAAATAATACGTTAGCTGTTGAATTGGTGGTAATAGTAATTAGGAGGGCGATACCGATATGGTAAAAAAAAAAAAAGAAGGAATTTGGAAAGGGCTTGTGATATTAAGAGATGATTTAGAAGAAGTTGGCAATCTTGGTAGAGTGTTATGTTAAGATAC
>NW_026713625.1:0-29413 GCF_029784015.1 Lycium ferocissimum | reverse complement strand
GCTACTTAGTTGATCCGTTTTGTGTATTTTGTATATGTCATTCAGTAGAGGCTCGTAGGTACTAGATGTAGGTTGTAGTTCCATGATGTGTACAGCATGTATGTTATAAGTATTTTGAAACAAGTTTTTGTATTACAAAAGATTATATCTCTAACGAAAAGCAGATCCTCTATTTAAGGTATTCGGATAAAGACGAATGTTCGTTAATTGAGTTAAGAAAGGGTTAGTACGAGCGGTGCTCGGTGGTTAGCCCCGGGTACCCGTCACGGCCCCTAGTCGGGTCGTGACAAATATTCCCATGCCAATAAAATCATGCACAACTTATTCTCTTAAGACAAACAAAAATCTCTACTTCGTATCTCGGAATGGTCTTGTCCCCAACTTATCGTAATTGACTAGAATTATCCCGACGTGCGAAATACGGGATATAACAAGTCTAGCGGACGTGCCATCAGAGAAGAAGGAAATGGTTCGCGAGATCCATCAGTTGGCTAGTCTTGGAGTTCGCTTGGGGCGATTCGAGAGATATTGGGGTTTTTCGAGGTATTCTTTGAATCCTCTATTACGGAAGAGATTAAGCGGCTTCGGTATGAGGATCCTATTCGGCACGGTCGAGACGCAGCCCTTGAGAAGGAAAAGACCCCGTTCGAGATTGCATGCGATGGAGTATTATTACACGGGACGGTGTGTACCGACGTTGCGGGGCTGGCGACGTGTTATGGGCGAGGCACATTATGCCCGCTATTCGTTCACCCAGGGTCGATAAAGATGTATCATGATCTCAGATGCTTATATTGGTGGGATGGTATGAAAAGAGACATAGCAGAGTTCGTCGCTCAGTGCCCGAATTGCCAGGAGGTTAAGATTGAGCACCAGAAGCCCGGTGGATTATTGCAGGAGATAGAGATACCATCGTGGAAGTGGGAAATCATTAATATGGACTTTATTACAGGCTTACCTCACACTCCACGGAAGTATGATTCCATTTGGGTTATTGTTGATCGGCTGACGAAATCAGCCCATTTCCTCCCAGTCCGGACTACGTATCCAGCTGAGGATTATGCCAGGTTATATATTAAGGAGATTGTGAGGCTTCACGGAGTTCCCGTATCAATTATTTCCGACAGAGGTGCCCAGTTCACAGCTAATTTCTGGAGATCATTTCAGGAAGGATTGGGGACACAGGTGAGTCTCGGTCGGCATTCCATCCCCGGTCGACGGACGGGCCGAGCGCACTATTCGGACATTGGAAGATATGTTGCGGGCTCCGTGTTATTGATTTCGGGGGTAGTCGATGATCGTTTGTCGCTTGTTGAATTTGCTTATAATAACAGCTACCACTCCAGTATTCAGATGGCACCATATGAGGCTCTGTATGGCAGAAAATGCAGATCACCGATCGGCTGGTTTGATATTGGCGAGACTAAATTGATTGGCCCAGATGTGATCCAGCAGGTAGTTGATAAAGTGAAACTCATTCGGGAGCGGTTGTTAGCGACTTCGTAGTCGACAGAAATCTTATGCAGATAATCGCCGTCGACATTTAGAGTTTCAAGGTTGGTGACGGGTATTCCTTAAAGTGTCACCTATGAAAGGTGTTATGAGATTCGGCAAGAAAGGAAAGCTCAGTCCGAGATATATTGGGCCTTATCAGATTATCCGTAAAATAGGCAAGGTTGCCTATGAGTTAGATCTGCCAGCTGATTTGGGAGCAGTACATCCGGTATTCCACGTCTCTATGCTTCGTAAATGTATTGGTGACCCTTCCAGAATATTTCCTGTAGATGATATCCAGGTCACAGAGGAGTTATCTTACGAAGAGCAGCCTATAGCCATATTGGATCGTCAGGTAAGAAAGTTGCGGAACAAAGATGTGGCTTCTGTTAAAGTGCTATGGCGGAACAATAATCGGGAAGAAATGACCTGGGAAGCTGAGGAGGAGATGAAGAAGAAGTATCCTCACTTGTTTCCAGTGCCTACAGGTAATCTAATCCCTCACTTGGCTATGTTGTTTGATAAATGAATTGTTGTGTTGGTTGTAAAAGAAACTCCCCCGAGTGCTTATAAGATCCCGTAAGGTTAATCTAACATTCGAGGACGAATGTTCTAAAGGGGGGGGGGGGAGGATGTTATATCCCGTATTTTGTACATTGGGACAATCCGGTTTAATTATGGTAAGTTAGGGACAAAACCATTCCGGGTTACAAAGTCGGGACTTTTGACCTTCGACTTTATTTTGAGACATAAGTTGTTCATGAATTTGTTTGCATGGGACACTTAGGAAAATTTGGGACCAAAATTGGAATTATTGGAAGTTGAAAATCATGCATTTTTCTTTGCCTTGGCCGTGTGGCTTTGAAGAAGGCCCACACAATTTGTGGACAATTTTAATTGGTCCAACACATGTGTGGGCCAAGGACACTTGTGCCATTCATATAATAGCACAAAAGATGACTTCTAAGTCATCTCTTTTCATTTCCACACTTAGAAAATAAAACAAGAAGTTGAAGAACAACAAAGGGAGGCTCTCGGCCAAACCCCCAAAAATTGAAGTCCAATTTTAGCCATCCAAAAATTATTTCTTTAATGAAAACCCACTAATTTGAGGTCCCTAATTAGCGTGGAAGTGTTGTTGGAGCGATCAACCTGCTAGTTTCCATCCTAGCTAACCCTAGCTAGTTGTGAAGTTGAAGGAAGAAAGGTAAGATTTGATCTTGTTTTATGTGTTATAAATGGTGTATGCATGTTGTAGTATGTTAATATGGATGAAAATCATGAAATAGAGTATGTTGAAGTTGAGGCCATGTGTATGAGGTTTGGCCGTGTGATGTATGTGTTGTGTTTAAGTGATGAGTTAAGTTCTATGGAGCATGTTTAGTTGTGTAGTGTGAAGAAAAGAATGAGAATCATGATCATATGTTCATGTTTAATGTTGGCCGAAAATGAGGCATATTATATAACAATGAATGGATCAATTCTAATTAGTGTTTTGAATGTTGTCGTTATGAATTCTATGTTGGAAATGAGAGTTTAGTGACTCAAGATGGATGTTGTAATTGGATGGGCTGATTTGGAGGTTATTGTGCATTTAATGTAATTTGTATATTTATGAGAATGACATTGCTAGAATGTGGATTGTTGGTGCAAATCATGATTTGGAAGTGAGGGATGTGTCATGGATGTGTTCTCGGGTTGGGGACTATTTTCGGGTGAGTTGGAGTATTGTTTGGGATGTTTGAAATGTTGTATGAATTGCTTAAAATGTCTTTGAATATTGTTGGTATGGGTTCGGGTTAGTATTTGAATGTATAAGCGTTGATGTTGGCTTAAAGGTAAGCCGTTGAATTGAATATAATGAATGTTGTTGGATTATGTAGAAAGCGTATTCAATGCTAGAATTCGTTTGGAATTGATTATTGATGTTGCTAGGTTGGTTGTTGATGTTGTTGTTGTTGATTTGGCCGAGTTAAATTCTCGGGGTTAGCCTATTTACAGGGGAAATGCTGCCCAAATTTCTGTAGAATTAAGTGTTAATTTGGAATTAAATGCCTAAACGTCCATAGCTAATGTTTGGCATATTATGACGTATTTGTAGACCTTGGAGAGGCCGAGGCGTAGGTTGGCATTAGCTTGAGTTTAGAGTAGCTTTGAGAGCGTTTGAGGTATGTAAAGCTTCACCTTCCTTCTTTTGACATGCCTTAGTTACGAATAGGCTATGACACGAGCCTCGAATCCGAGAGCATGTTTATGACTCTTATTTGTTTCTTGGAATTCGTATGTTTGATATGATGAAATATTGGCCTCTATGTCTTTGAAATAATTGATTTCCAAATGTTGCATAAAAAGTTTGTTTTAAAGAGTTCCGTAACTACGAATGCCCGTATCTTTCACAGAAAGGCTCGGATTGCCTCGATATGCTCGTAGGTGATTGTATGGCGTATGATGAGTATGTTTTCCATAGGCGGGCCCGGCTCGGGTCAACACCCGTCCGTGGGTCCCGCGACTCTTCTTTTTGTAATCCTGATGACTTTTGAAAGAATTTGATTTGGTTATTATTCGGATTTCTAAGTATGGTCATTTTACTTATCATTTGAGTCTATTATAATGATTTTATACATATGGTTACTCACGACTCTGCTCGTGCATTCTGTTATATCTTTCGCCGAGTCCCGGGCCGGTTCTGTTGTCGTGCGCGCTATGATATACTCCGGTGTTATGCTGTGTTTATGGTTCACCGAGGCCCTCGCTCGAGGGCCGGGTTCCGCTTATATTTGGCGTTATGCTGTGTATGGCGTTATGCTGTGTCATGATGTGTAACGGGGATACGGAGATTTGAAACCTTCTGGTGTTATGCTGTGTTATGGCGCCATCGACGGGCGGGCGACCATATTTTCTGTGCCCTATGCATGATTTGTATTTTGAAAGTAAACATTTTGATGTTTTGGAAATACATTTACTTTCTGTACTTCTGTTCGAGTATGATTCAGATTTGTTTACTATACCTTCTGCTTTGCATACTCAGTACATATTTCGTACTGACCCCCTTTCTTCGGGGGCTGCGTTTCATGCCCGCGGTGGCGTACGCACGCTTTGGTGATCCGCCAATCTAGGACACCCTTTTCGTCGTTTGGAGTGCTCCCCTTATTCCGGAGCCCATATTTTGGTATATATTCGTTCGTTGCATTTGTATATATTTGTTCAGGGGTACGGCGGGGCCCTGTCCCGTCTTATGATTCTGTTGGTCTGTTTAGAGGTCTGTAGACGTATATGTGGGTTAGGCCTATTCTGTACAGGTGTGTTTGTGTGTGATATGTTTTGGGCGATCCCATTCGCCGTGGCAGCCTTGTCAGCTTGCATTTGTATATGGTTTGGGCCGTTGCGCCATTTGATAGCCTTGTCAGTTTCTGATATATATACGATTGTGTTTGAGATGTGTTTGAGACAGTTTGATATAATCTGAGACAGCGTTTGATATTTGCGTTCGTATAAGCTATCCGTATATGATTCAGATTAATGATTGTGTTTGGGTGCCCAGCTCGGGCACTAGTCACGGCCTACGGGTTGGGTCGTGACAGAAGTGGTATCAGAGCAGTTCGTCCTTGGAATGTCTATAGACCGTGTCCTAGTAGAGTCTTGTTTATCGGTGTGTTGTGCACCACATTCATAAACGTGAGGCTACAGGACATTTAGGATGTTATCTTTCCTTCTGACCTTAGATCGTGCGATAGGGCTGTGTTATCAGGATGACTCTTCTCTGCCGAAATGTTATGTTTTCAGCGATGCCTCCGAGGAAGGCGACAGCTTCCCAGAAGGGCAAGTCTACGGCGGCTAGGAGACCGACGGGCCGCCGAGTTACTAGGGCCCTTGGCAATGCTGTGCGGATGTTGTGCCTACGACGCCAGTTCGGCTACACCACCAGTACCAGAGGGGCTTGGAGCAGCGACAGCTGCAGGTCTGGGGGCGGCTCCACCGCCAGCTCCCGAGGTTCGAGTGCCCGCGCCTCCAGCTCCCCAGCCAGGGGCGGATGATGGGGCTATGCGCGAGGCGGTACAGTTACTGACCCGACGGGTAGTAGGGCAGGCCTACAGGCTTGGAGTAGGGGGTGATCAGGGGCGATCGACGTGACAGTTCGAGGGCCCGTGAGTTTCTAACATGTAATCCACCGAGTTTTTCGGGTCGAAGCCCGGAGGACCCTCATGAGTTTATCGACGGTCTTTGCGTACATTACGGTTGATTAAGGCGATCGATCTCGAGTCCGGTGAGATGGCATCGTACCGGGTTGCGGGATGTAGCCGCAAATTGGTATGAGTCCCCGGGTATTGTCCAAAGGTGAGGGTGCCCCTCCCGGCCGTACGGGACGAGTTTACCGAGGCCTTTCGGCCCATTTTCGCCCCGCAGAGATACGGCGAGCCAGAGTAGATAGATTCCTGCTGTTGAAGCAGCGGGGCAGGAGCGTCCGGGAGTATACGGTTGTGTTTGAGATGTGTTTGAGACAGTTTGATATAATCTGAGACAGCGTTTGATATTTGCGTCCGTATAAGCTATCCGTATATGATTCGGATTAATGATTGTGTTTGGGTGCCCAGCTCGGGCACTAGTCACGGCCTACGGGGTTGGGTCGTGACACTGGTGGTGTAGCCGAACTGGCTGTCGGGGGCACAATATCCGGTACAAGCTCAGCACGGGCCCTAGTAACTCTCCTCGGCCCCGCCGGTCTCTGAACCGCTGCGTGACTTGCCCTTCCGGCGCCTGTGGCCTTCCTCGGAGGCATCGCTCGAAAACATAACATTTCATCAGAGAAGAGTCATCCTGATAACACAGCTCTATCGCACGATCTAAGATCAGAAGGAAAGATAACATCCTAAATTTCCTATAGCCTCCTGTTTATAGATGTGGTGCACAACACACCGATAAACAAGACTCTACGAGACACGGTCTGTAGACATTCCGAGGATGAACTGCTCTGATACCACTTCTGTCACGACCCAACCCCGTAGGCCGTGACTAGTGCCCGAGCTGGGCACCCATACGCGCTCACTAACCAAATTCGGCATACAAACGACTCGTACATAAATCGCAGACGTGGCTCCAAACTGACGCATACAAACATATACTGCACCGATGCCGGTAAGGCTATCATAATATACATAACGTAGCAAAGCATACATACACGCAAACCCTATTACGCGCACCGCGGATGGGCCGCCCAAACACAACTTACTCAACGCATCCGAACAAAATCGTACATAACCCACATCTATGTCTACGTGCCCTAATACGTAACAACGAATCGGGACAGGGCCCCGCCGTACCCTGAATAAACATAATCATATATATCGGAAGAGTATATACCTAAAATATTAGCTCCAGAACAAAGGGAGCACTCTGAACAGCAGAATGGAAATCCTACACCGGTGGATCACCAAAATCTGTACCTGCGGGCATGAAACGCAGCCCCCGAAGAAAGGGGGTCAGTACGAAATATGTACTGAGCATGTAAAGCATGGAATACCGTGAACAGAATCGTACTGAAACGAGGAGGGCAGAAAAGTAGCACAATAACCAGAAAATCATAACACTTGCCTTTGAAACATAAATCATACGTATGCATTTCATATACAGCTCATCACAGGACTGAGAAACAGAGTCAGAAAATCATCTCGTACACATGCATAGTTATAACGTGCCCCGGCCCTCTAGTGAGGGGCGCGGTAAGTAAAACCATCAGATACATATACATATAACGTGCCCCGGCCCTTTAATGAGGGACGCGGTAAGTAAAATCATCATATCATGTACATATAACGTGCCCCGGCCCTCTAGTGAGGGACGCGGTGAATGAAGTCATCATATGCCATCCTGGCCACCTCCCCATATCATCATATCATTAACATATCATATAACATGCCCCGGCCCTCTAGTGAGGGGCGCGGTGAATCATATCAGAATCGTACACGAATACATGCCCTGGCCCGGGACGCAGTGAAAGAGATCATAATAGCTCGCACGAGCAGAGTAGTGAGAAACCATATACACAAATCATCATCACAGACTCAACAAAAATAATCAAACGAAATCTCATTTAAAAGCTTAGACCACAGTCAAGTCAAGTTCCTTCCGAAAATCATTCGAGAACATACCAAGTAGCACTTTAGAAATTGTAGGTACGTGTCAAGATCATATGACATAGCTTGTGGAAATCAAAAAACATAGCCGTCATTACAGACTCAATAGAATAGTCGAAGCGAACCATTATTTCAAAACCAAGACAATAGTCAAATCGAATTTTCTTTCGAATACCACTCGGGAACATATCAACCCGAACTTCAGAAACCATAGTTATGTATCAAAATCATGTGCATAAGATCATTATCATAAACTCAAAGGTAAGTAAACCGATCGTACTTGAAATCGGGATCATAATCATATCATATTCTTTCAAAAGTCGTCAGAAGTACATAAAGGGAAGTCGCGGGACCCACGGACGGGTGTCGACCCAAGTCGTGCCCGACAATAGAAAACATAGTCATCATACATCATGGAATCATTTTCGAACATATCGAAGCGATCCGGTTCTGTCTACGGAAGTTACGGACGTTCATAGTTACGGAGCTCTTTTAAAAATACAAAACTTTTTATGCGACAATTAAAAAGCAAATATTCCAAAGACATAAGGACCAATATTTTATCATATTACGAATACCAAAGATAAGATGCGAATAAGAATCGTAGGCATACTTCGGATCGCAAGAACAGAGTTTCCTCGAAATTCGTGTCATAGCCTATTTACGACTAAGGCATGCCAAAAGAAGGAAAGGCTGAGCTTTACATACCTCGATCGCTCTCAACGCTAATCCAAATCAAGCTAATTCCAACCACCATCTCGGGCTGCCCAAGCTACTAATAAGTCATAATATGCTAAACATTAGCTATAGACATTTGGGTATTTAATTCCAAACTAGCCCTTAATTCTACAGAAATTTGGGCAGCATTTTCCCTGTAAATAGACCAACCCCGAGAATTTAACTCGGCCAAATCAACAACAACAACATCAACAACCAACCTAGCAACATTAACAATCAATCCGAAAGGCAATATAACATTAGTAATTCTCTTTTACATCATTCAACAACTTTCAACATATTCAATTCAACGGCTTATCTTCAAGCCAACATCAACGCTTATACATTCAAACACTAACCCGAGCCCATACCAGCAATATTCAAAGACATCTTAAACAAGTCATACAACATTTCCAACAACCCAACAATTGTTCCAATCTACCCGAAAACAGTCCCCAAACCCGAGAACACAACTATAATCCATCCCTCACTTCCAAATCATGATTTGCACCAACAATCTACACTCTAACAATGTTATTCTTAGAAATATACAAATTACATCAAATGCACAATAACCTCCAAATCAGCCCGTACAATTACAACATCAATCTTGAGTCATTAAACGCTCATTTCCAACATAGAATTCATAACGACAACAGTCAAAATTCCAAATAGAATTAGTTCATTCTCATTCACACAACATGGCCCTATATTCGGCCAACCCTACACCCACATATATGATGATTCTCATTCATTTCTTCACACTACACAACTAAACATGCTACATAAAATCAATTCACCATCTCAACACAACACACACACCTACACGATCATACACACCCTACACGGCTCAACTCCAACATACTATATTTCATAAATTTCATCCATTTTAGCATACTACAACATGCATACACCATTCATAACACATAAAACAAGATCAAATCTTACCTTTCTTCTTCAACTTCACAAATAGGCTAGGGTTTGCGATCTACACAACGGATGGTTTGATGACCCAAACAACACTTTCACGTTACTTAGGGACCTCCAATTAGTGGATTTTCATCAAAGAAATATTTTTGGGATGGCTAATTTTTGACTTCAATTTCTTGCTCTCTTGGCCGAGAGCCTCAAGCTTGTTGTTCTTCAACTTCTATTTTTTTTCTAAGTGTAGAAATGAGGAGAGATGACTTAGTGATCATCTTTTAATCTTCCACTCAAATTGCACAAGTGTCCATGGCCCACACACATGTGTTGGACCAATTAAAATTGTCCACAAAGTGTGTGGGACCAATTCAAGCCACATGGCCAACATGGCCAATTTTCATGAATTTCAAACTTCCAAATATTCCACTTTTGGTCCCAAATTTTCCTAAATATTCCATGCCAACAAATTCATGAACAACTTGTGTCTCAAAACGAAATCGAAGGTCAAAAGTCTCGACATTGTATCCCGGAATGGTTTTGTCTCTAACCTATCATAGTCAATCCGGATTGTCCCAATGTACGAAAATGCGAGATATAACAGAATCATAACTCAAGTTAGCTTACTACTCAAAAACATCATAAAAACTACATTTAGAACTCATCTTCTACTTTCTCCTTCCACCCAAGTTATTCAACAACTAAACATTCTTGATAATATGTAATAAGCACGAAAACTAACCTTTTATCTCATAAGAATGAGCTTTGAAGCAAGCTATCAACTTATATGAAAACCCTAGCTTCAATATCCAAAGAATTCTTGGAGTCTACTAGCCCTAGCAAGACTTCTAACACATAGGTATCTTGATTCTTGCTTCTTGATATTTAATCTCCCTTGGATTTTGGCTTGGATTAGTTTATGGAGTTGAAGAGAGGGTTTTTGGAGAGCTTTTGGATTTGATTTGGTAAAATAAAATGTCCAAATGAAGTGGAGTGAAATAAATAAAGTGGAACTTAAAATCCCATCGGGCAACTCTGCGTCCATTTCGACGGGCCGTCAAAATTCCTACGGACCGTCAAAATGGTCTGTAGAAACGCCCAAATAAATATGGTTCCCGTAACCATTTTACAACCGGGCTGGTGTAGTTTGACGGCGACGTTGCAATTTTTCGCGGGTGTCAAAATTCCTGCGGGCCGTCAAATGGTCCGCAGAAATTTTCTGCTCAGACAGTCTGTCTTAAAATACCCATAACTTTTTACTCTGACGTCACATTGATAAACACTTTGTTGCGTTGGAAACTAGACTCGATGAAATTAAATTTGGATAAAATAAACACACCAAAACGCCTCATATTCTAGGAGATATGCCTCCCCCAATCTGGACCAAAATCCTGTCCGAAAATTTTGCCAAGTTTTACCAAAGTTCTCACAACTCCATTCCTTTATTTGCTTGTTCTTAAATCCTTCCATAGCTCATTTCATGGCCTTAAACCCCCATAACCATAATATGGGAACATGTAATCTCATATATCCTAAGGTAAATCCCGTTTTCACGATTAGGACAACTAACACCTAACGAATCTCAACGGACGAAACTATGAGGTGTAACACTTGTTCGGATTGACTATACTGGGACTTGGCACAGTTGAGTTTAGATTCTATAACATAGGTGATGACTTTTTCTATGGATACAGATTCGTTTGACTTGTACTTGTTGGTTTATGTGCTTATCTTGCTTTGTTGTCTTTATATACGTTAGCTAGTCTTAGTCGGCCTACGATACCAACCAGTACTTGTTATTTGTACTGACCTGTACTTGCTGCATTCTTTTATGAATGCAGAGTACCAGGTGGGATCGACCTCTACTCCTCGTGGCTAATTGTCGAGGATTTGCTGATTCGAGTCTTTCAGGGTGAGCATGAGGACGTTCGCTGCCCGAAGACTCTTCCTTTATTATGTCCTTATTTCCATTCCTGAGACATGATTTGAGACTATTGATGTATTACTATCATTCAGACTTGTAATATTTAGTTAGTTGCTCTTGTATGACCAGAACAGATACTGGGGTGTATTTCTCTTATTTCCACATTTTCTTATATTATTATCGTGAGACTTACGTTATTCTATCTTCTTTCTCTTATTTATTTATTTATGTTTTATGATTTTTGGATAAGGCTCCGCTTACCGAGGTGGGAAAGGTAGGTGCCCGTGCGACTTAGTGAAATTGGGTCGTGACAGAAGAAGAGGAGGAGAACTTCAGAGAAGTTTGAGAGAAAACTGTCTAACTTTTGTCCAAGGGAGTTATGAAATGAATTGCCAAAGTTTTAGCTTAAAACAGATAAGTTTGGCCGACTTAACTTGGAGGTGCCACATGTCTGCATGCAGTTGGGCACTGCGTAGGTCTGTAGCAAAATGCACATAAGCTTTTACTCCGACGTCATATCGACGAACGGTTAGTGGTGTTGAAAGACTAATAGGGCTTTAATATGATAGGTGGATCACCTCGAGATTCCAAATACACAGGTTTCAATACTCACTTAAAGGTGACCCTTGTTCAAATGCATCTTGAAAACTTAACTTATGGGCGACTTTCACTTCGAATTTTGACGTCGACCTTTTCTATTAACGAAATTCTCATGAATACACTTAACTACATCCAAAGTTATTTTAGGGCTCGGATTTCATAAAACCCTTTGAACGGTTTAAGTCTTAGTTCAAATGTATGGGGGTTATTATATTCAAAAACAACAACACCACATTCAAACAACCCTTCATCTTGTTACTGTTAGTTTCATTTTTCTAATCCCAAAAAATGTTTGTTTGGACATCACCGAGTAGGTTTTTTGGGTCATGTGATTCTCCAAGATGGAGTAGTCATGGATCCATAAAAAGTATCTGCAATGTTTGAAAGGCATGTACCAAAGAATCTCAAGGAACTTTGAGGTTTCTTAGGTCTCACTGGTTATGACTGACTGTTCATTAAGAACTTTGGGATTATCGCTTGTTCTTTAATAAAAATTGACCAAGAAAGATAGTTTTTCTAGAATGAAAAAGTAGAAGAGGTTTTCCAAAATCTTAAGTGGATCTTGACATCAGTACCAGTACTTCATTTTCTTGACTTCACTGAATAGTTTATAGTAGAGTGTGGTGCTTCATATGATGGAAAAGGGGTTATCTTACTGCAACAATGTCATCCTATTGCCTATTTCAGTAAGGGATTTTCCTTTTCTAATCGTATTAAATCTACTTATGATAGAGTGTCATTGGCTTTGGTCCTTGCATTGCAAAAATGAAAGCACTATCTTATGGGTCAGAATTTTATTATGACTACTGATCATTGCAGCCTAATATATCTCTTGAATCAGCGAGCGATGATACGCTCAAATTACACCTAACAAATGGTGTGAAGTGGTCGCTATCAAATATAGTAACCCAACCAGGTTGGGGTCGAATCCCACAGGGAATATGGTATGAAAAGTTTACTTTTGTAGTATGCTAGTTGACTCTAGTCGTAATCCTATTCTGGTAAGTTGTAAAAGAGTTAATGTTTTGAATTGCTATTTTGACTTGAAGTTAACTTTAGTTGGAGAAGAAACCAAGGTTGTGTCCCCTATTTGATAAAGTGTAATGCTATAGGTGTCAATATGATATATTCCTAATAGGTCGATGTATGGTATGCACTTAGTCTCTAAATGACTCTCTAATATTTTTCAATAGTTAGAAAGTATTTCTTTGTAATTTCCCAAATGTAAAAGAGTTGAAATGAAGAATGATTAATTTATGCCAAGTAAACTCCTCTTATCCCTAAGTGAGATTATTAAATTAGGGTTAACGTCCCAGTTCTTGTTATTCATTTCTACCAAATCCTAACTCACATTTCCAAGTAAAGAAAGAATTTATGGCATGTGTTGATGTTTGCAACCACCAACCAACTTTAAAGAATAAGAAATAAATATATACCAACAACCCATTATGTATATATTCAATAGTAAACACCCATTATTTGTTATACCCCTCGTTTTCGCAGTAGTAGAAACTATGGCTTCCTAGCTGGGTATGCCCTTGGAATAGAGATGTTATATCCCGTATTCTGTACATTGGGATATTTTAAGCTAATCGTGATAAGTTAAGGACAAGGCTATTTTCCGATTTCGTTTTAATGCACAAGTTGCTTATAAATTTTATTGGTATGGGAATATTAAGGAAAAATTAGGAGTTGGAAGTTAATCATTTCATGAAATAAAAGCCACAAGTGGCCGTGTGGGCTCCCACTCATAGTTTGGCAAGATTTAATTGCCTCAAGCCATGAGTGGGGTATGTGTCCACCTTGTAGGGGCTAGATATATATAGATAAATGATGACAAAGCAAGATATATTCATCATTCACAACTTAAGAAACTTGGAGAAGAAGAGAGAAATATTCGGCCATGGCTAGCCGAATTTGGTGCCACGAAAATTGATCAAAAAAATAATTTTCTTCTAGTATTCCAACCAATTGGAAGGTCCCTAGTAACGTGGAGTAGTTGTTGGAGCAATCAAAACATTCATTTTTGCACTTCACAAACCCTAGCCAAGTGGAGAAGTTAAGGGGTAAAGGTAAGGTTTAATCTCCTTTTCGTGTAGTATGGATGGTTTGTGCATGTTGTAGTGTGTAGAAATGAATGAAATTTATGGAACCATATTTGTTGGTGTTAAGCCGTGTAGGGGTCGGTTGGTGTAGGAGTGATGAACTAAATTTACTTAGTATTTTTGGTTGTTGTTGTTGTGGATTCTATGATGCAAATGAAGGTTTAATGGTTCAAGTTGAAGTTGTAATTGTTTTGGGATGTTGTAGAAGCTAATATGATGTTAATATAGTTTCTTACATTTGTGTAAATGATGTTGTTAACGTGTGGTTGTTGGCATAGTTCACGAAATTGGAAGAAAAGAATGTGTCGTGTTGCTCTTGTCGAGTTTGGAAGATTTCGGGTGGTGTTGTATATTGGTTGGGCTGTTTTGAATATTGTGCGGGTTGTCCGAAGTGTTCTCGAGTCTTGTTTGAATGGTCTCGGTTAGTACTTGAACGTGTGATCATTGGTGTTGGCTTGATTGTATGTGGTTGACTTGAATGTAATTGGAATGCCGTCGAATTTTGTAGAAAGGAGTTACTAACTTTAGAATGCGTTTTGAATTAATTGTTGATATTGTTAATATGATTGTTGATATTGTTGTTGATGATTTGGCCGAGTTGAATTCTCGGGGTTTGTTGAATTTATAAAGGAAATGCTGCCCGAATTTCTTTAAATGAAATGCTAGCTTAGGATTGGATTCTTAAGTACCTACAGCTAATGTTTGGTATCTATTGACGTTGTTGTAGATCTTGGGAAGCCCGAGACTTAAGTTCGGATTAGCTTAGGAAGCGGACAAGGTATGTAAAGCCTATCCCTTCTTTCTCTTGGCATGTCTTAGATGTAAGTAAGATGCGATACGAGCCTCCGGGTAACTCTATTCATAATTTCCGAGCATGTTTACGATTCTTATTCACTTCTTGATATTATCCTTCTCAATATGGTCGAGCCATTGCCCTTGAGCCTTTTGTATGATTGGATAGTAAGTGATGTATAAAGAGATCCTATTCCTAGAGGACTCTATAATGAATAATGTCCCTAACTTTCATAGGCGCCCTCGGATTGCTTTGATACGTTCGTAGAGGGTTCTATAACGAATAATGTCCGTAACTTTCATACGCGGGCTCGGACTGGTTTGATACATGTCTAGGATCCCCGAGACTTCCCTTAATGCAGCTTATAGCGACATTTAGAAAGAACTTAATCTGGCTATCGTGTAATACTCGAGCGTTGATTACTTACTTACCTATCGAGTCTCAAAAGATGATTTTATATGCATATGGCTATTCACTATTCTGTTTGTGCATTCTGTTTTCGCATCTTTCTCCGAGCCCCGCACTAGCGGGCCGGGTACAGTATATATATATGTATATCACGGAGTTATCTGTGATATGGAGTTATGCTGTGTTCCGGAGTATGCTGTATTATGGCGCCAAAGACGGGGTGGCGACCATGTTCACCGAGTCCTATAATGGGCCGGATATATGTATATGATATTGTATGCATGATTTGTATTTCAAATGCAAGCATTTTGGTATTCGGTTATTGTGCTCACTTTCCGTACTTCTTACTTTGGTTATAACCCCGTTTTCAGTATTTCATGCTTTATATACTCAGTACACATCTCGTACTGACCCCCTTTCTTCGGGGGCTGCGTTTCATGCCCGCAGGTACAGACGCTCGCTTTGGTGATCCGCCAGCTTAGGATATCTATTCTGCTATCTTGGAGCGCTCCCTTGTTCTTGAGCCTATACTTTGGTACAGACACTTTCGTTGTATATATACACATTTGTTCAGGGGTACGGCGGGGCCCTGTCCCGTCATATGATGTTGTTGTTACTCTTAGAGGTCTGTAGACATATGTGTGGGTTGTGAATAGTTACTGTTCAGTTGTGTCCGTATGATTTATGTTTTGGGCGGTCCCATTCGCCGTGGCAGCCTTGTCGGCTTGCGTATGTATATATGTTTTGGGATACTGCATGTTATGACGGCCTTGCCGGCTTATGTGCGTTATTATCTGAGAAAGTTGTAACTTCTCAGGGATAGGTAACTGTGGTATATGTGCGTATATGCGACATTTTTGAGACGACGTCTTGCCTTTGTATATGTACAAGTTTTGGCATGCTAGTCGTGGACTGACTATAGTAACAGGCGTGTACGAGTGTCCAACTCGGGTATTAGTCACGGCCTACGGGGTTGGGTCGTGACAAGAGACCCGACCCGAGTTGGAGATAGGAAATGTCTTACCCCGTGTACAAGAGTACCAGTATGTGTTTTGGGTAATTTATAGAGTTAGAAGCTTAGCGAATCAAGTCAACGCGATCGGAACTGAACCAGAAAACCTGCAGGACACCAGTCATCGACGATGGATCGTCGACATGTTTGACGGACCGTCAACGTGCGGCGTCGATGGGATTCCACAGCCATGCATCTGCAGGCGCAGGTCGACGGGCCGTCGACCCGCTCGTCGAACCTGACCGCTGTAGCCTTTTTGGCTTCCAAGTATAAATATGTGGGTCACGACTTCATTTCATATTTTCCTCCTTCCAAAAATTAGAAAACCCTAAAATATTTTCTCCCAATATTTTCCATCATATTAGTGAAGATTTGACAAGACCCGGACCCCGTAAACCCGAGATGGTAAAGAAGAGAGGTCGCTTCTAGGGTTTCTTCAAGTTGTGGAGCTTAGGGAGTTAAAGTGAAGTGATTCTTGGGATTATAGACCCCTCAAAGTATGTAAATGATTTCTACCCTTATATTTTAGTCGAGTATCAAGAGTTTTAGTAATTCTAAGTAAAGAGGAGGTAATTGTGAAAGTGGTAAGTGGATGAAAGACAAAATGGTAGCTTAGGGTTATTTACAGAGATGATTGGGAATGGATTGGAATATATTTGATATATAAGTGATGTTATTGTTGTTATGGTTGGTATTAAGTGAATGAGAAGTTGAAGGGTTGTTAACCTATGAGAGAAATGTTACCCATGATTCGTTAAGCTCTCTATGCATCTAAAAGAGGTTAGTAAGTGAAATACATAGCCTAATGAAGTCTATGTTATCTTAATTGTAGATTTACCAGTCGCGAAGTAGGAGTTGGTCGATTTGATATACGTCGAGGTATGTTAAGGCTATCCCTTCCTTCTTTTTGCATGATCCTATGATGTAATCCAACAAGCGAGTAAGCGAGATTTCATATTACTCTACTCTTAGAAGTATTAGGAGTATTTTAGTCTTTGATGTTCATGTACACCCCTTTATGATTATTCCTTCTGTTCGTGGGTCCAGTTTTATGTCTGATTATTCATGCATTACATTCATTTATATATATATGTATGTTGACCCGTGATCAGAAGGCGTTATATACGCAAGTATTATATGTACATGGGGTATGGAAAGGAGCAGGCGTTATATACGCATTACCACCTGATCAGCTGGTGTACTATGATGACGACATGAGAATCAGGCTGCCAGTATCGCAACAATGTATATGATGATGGCCGCAGAGAGGCCGATATGATATGAGAAAAGGGACAGGCATTATATACGCACCTATATACAGATGTATGGCCTTCGTTGATAGGCATGAGCATGCATATTATGCGCCTACAGAGGCATTGTCAGTCATGCAGGTTTGCGCAGATTCAGGCAGATACTAGTTCATACAAGTACATACATTCAGTTATTTCAGCTTATGATTTCAGATCTTATCCATGATTCTCATGTGTTTACATATATATGATGTTGCTCTTATGCTTTACATGCTCTGTACATTATCCGTACTGACTCCCAGTTGCTCGGGGGGGCTACGTTCATGCCCGCCGTGTACGGGAGACAGCAGTGGTCCGGCTCGCAGGACCTCTAGATCTAACAGTGGTCAGTACGCTCCCTTCAATCTGGAGCTACAGCTAGTTTTGGTATGCCCCTTTTGAGATGTGTATGCACATGGGTATGATGGGGCCCTGTCCCGTCCTTTCTACAGCTTTGATTCCAGTAGAGGTCTGTAGACAGTTGTATGTAGTAGTCAGATGGTGTAGCCTTGTTGGCTTCTATTCTTTTGTGTACAGTATATGTAGCAGCCTAGCTGGCTCGCACTGTTCTTCTGCATGGTGTGTTTGTATATATGCATATTGTACAGAATTCTGATGCTTTCTTTTTTTTGTGAGATTAGTTGTGCCATTTATGGGCCTTTGATGTTCAGTATGATTCAGATATAAGTATAGGGGTGTTTGGCCGCTAGAGGTCAGACTCCCGTCACGGCTCATCGGTTGGGTCGTGACAGAAGTGGTATTAGAGCAGTTCCGTCCTAGGGTTGTCTACAGACCGTGTCTAGTAGAGTCTTTTTTATGGGCGTGTTGTGCACCACACTTATAAATAAGAGGCTACAGGACATTTAGGATGATGTCATTCTTTCTCTCCTAGATTGTGCGATAGAGCCATGTGTTAGGCGTTCGCTTTCGATGAATTGTTATGATTTCAGCGATGCCTCCCAAGAAAGCTACGGTCCGCCTGCCATGAAACGAAGGGCAAGAAAGCCATAGGTGAGGCCACTAGCAGCACTCGACGGGCCATGAGAGCCCAGGATGATATTCAGAGTGAGCGGCCGTCTGAGACATCGCATACAGCGCCTCCAGCACCTGCCCCAGTTCCTCAGTCGGATGCACCGGGCCAGGATGTGAGGGATGTCGTACGGTTGTTGACCAGATTAGTAGCCGCCCAGGCTCAGCAGCAGGGAGTTGGTGTTGACCGTGCGTGGTACAAAATAAAACCAAGTAAACGATGGGATCCGGTAGTTCGAGGGTTAAAACCTTCCTTGGGTTAGGTCCTCCGCAGTTTTTCCATGGTAAATTGTGACTCTTATTTGGAGAATATAGACCCCCGAGATTTCATTGATGGTATGCAAAAGGACTTTGAGGGTTATGCATGCGGATGAGGTCGAGTCCGTAGAGAGTTGGCTTCGTATAGCATTTCCCCTATAAATATAGTCGCGTGATATTGCAAAACATATATTAACATAAATAGCGGTACGGTGGTATCGGACTTAGAAGTTATCTAAGGGAGAGAATGCCCCTCCCAATTCTCAACATAAATGTTCATAACATATTTCCATGTCGCGAGAGTTCGCAGATGCCTTTATCCGCCATTATTTGCCTCCTGAGGGTAGGCGAGCCCAAGCAAATAGATTCCTACGTATTGACACACACACACACGGCGGTATGAGTGTCCGGGAGTATTGCATAACATGTATTTCGATTCTATGGCCGGGTATGCTCCAAACCATGGTGGGTGAGATGGAGGATAGAATTCATCGTTTTGTGGCCGTGGTCTAGGGCCATATTTGATTGATGCTTGTACGACGCCGCATTACGGCCCGGCATGGTTATCTCTCGTATATAAATCAACACTGCATATGTGCGATTTCCAATTTGGAGGATCGCAAGCGCCGGAGGAGGACGATCGTGACCGTGACCGGGGCCACAGTAAGAGGTCCAGATCTTTTGATAGTGGGGGTGAGTTTAGGGGAGGGCAGAGACAGCAGCCTCCCTGATATCCTTTCCATTCAGCAGGGAGTGCATCTCCGCGGCTTCCAGGTCCGAGATTTGACCCGTCTCTTTATTCCGGAGCAGGCCAGAGTTCTAGAGCACCAGGCTCTCAGTACAGATCCGAGTCAGGTCAGATGAGACCCCCTTTGCCGTGATGTGCCCAGTGCGGAAAGTTACACACCAGTCAGTGTCGACTGGGATCAGATGGTTGTTATGCTTGTTACCAGCTAGGCCACAGGGTGTGGGAGTGCCCGATGAGGATTGGTACAGGCGTGGTTTAGCCTACAGGGTCTGTAGCTGGCTCTTCTTCTGTAGTGCGCCCTTTAGGGCAAGTTTTTCAGACGCCAGCAGGGCGAGGTAGAGCGAGGAGTGGAGCATCCAGCTCGAGCGGTCCTCAGCACCGCGTGTATGCATTAGCTAGTAGACAGGACCGCGAGACGTCTCCCGATGTTGTTATAGGTATATTATCAGTTTCCTCCCATGATTGTATGCACTGATTGATCCAGGTTCCACTTTATCATATGTTACACCATTTGTTGCTGGTAAGTTTGGGGTAGAGCCTGAGTTGATCAAACCTTTCGAGGTGTCTACGCTAGTCGGTGATCCTGTTATAGCTAGGCGAGTGTACCGGGACTGCGTTGTCATTGTTTGTGACCGCCACACCGTAGCAGATTTGATTGATTTTGATGTTATTATGGGCATGGACTGGTTAGCTTCTTGTTATGCTAATGTTGATTGTAGAGCAAAGATGGTTCGATTTTAGTTTCCAGGCGAGCCAGACCTAGAGTGGAAAGGCAATGTTGTTTCGCCTAGCGGTAGGTTTATTTCCTAACTTAAGGCAGAAAAGATGATCAGAAAAGGGTATATTTTTCATCTAGTTCGAGTTCAAGATGTGCAAGCAGATTCGCCGACTCTTCAATCTATCCCTGTGATTAATAAGTTCCCAGAAGTGTTTCTAGATGAGCTTCCGGGCATTCCCCCAGAGAGGGAGATTGATTTTTCTATTGACCTATTGCCAGGCACTCAGCTAATATCTATTCCTCCCTATAGGATGGCACCTGCGGAGTTGAAGGAATTGAAGGAGCAGTTGAAAGATTTGCTAGAGAAGGGCTTTATCAGGCCTAGTACATCACCGTAGGGAGCGCCGGTGTTATTTGTGAGGAAGAAGGATGGTTCCTTGCGAATATGTATTGATTATAGGCAATTGACTAAAGTGACTGTAAAGAATAAGTATCCGCTCCCGAGGATTGATGATTTGATCAGTTGTGTCACACCCCAGTCTTACTAGGGTGTGATGGGCACCCGACCCCGTATTCGGAGCCGAGCGAACCCGCTAACTCTTATTACACATATGACCTTATGAATTAGTAAGAAATGAATACATAGAATTTTTTTTTCCATAAATAGAATCTGACATCATATAAGACTCGTGACACGAAACATAATAACATATCGGCTACTGGAGCCGCTTACACATGACAACCCAATACCCACGACTCTGTCTGCAAAGTCTCTAACTCCGAACAGAACATCATGGCACATATGCTCTGACTCGGCAGCACTCCAGGACAAGTGGAGGCCTACCAACCCCGCTGGACATCTTCTATGCTAACTTCAGCTCATCTGAGTTCACCTGCGCGGCATGAAACGCAGCCCCCGAAGAAGAGGGGTCAGTACGAGCAATGTACTGAGTATGCAAGGCATAGATGGTAACATAGAAAGAAACGTAATCATGTGCAATAACAATATGGAGATGTAGAGCATATCATGTGAGAGAGTATCCTGTACATATGAGACATATCTTGTGTAAGGGAGTAAGCTATACATATGGAACAGGTAACCTGTACATATAGGACATATCATGTGTAAAGCTGTAACCTGTACATGTGGAACATATCATGTAAAGCTGTAATCTGTACGTACGGAACATATCATGTAAAACTGTGACCTGTGCATATGAGTGCCCCTGGGGGCGGATGCCATGCATGCTTGTCTGGTCATATGGTATCATAGCGCCGAACAAGTCGGCTCGCCCACATAGCGCCGAAATACGTCGGCTCGCCCATATATCCCGCGTCCGGCATCCCGCGTCCGGATGATAAGCCACCGACCAGTGGCAATGAAACATGTCTCCTTCCCATTCCCCACATATACATGTATCCCATCCCCCCAACCCATATACAGGTATGGCATGCATGAGAGCCCAAAGAAAGTCATGTACTCGTCGGAGGGACGTAAGGTCGGAAACCTCCGATCGCGTTATGGAGTAATCAGGGTCGCTTTGTCTCACCTTGAAGGACCAATGATTATAAGGCGAGACTACCAACGGAGGATAACATATTAAGAGAGCGTAGAACATATCATATCGTACCGTATCATATCATATCATGTCATAGCATATCGTGTCATATCATAGCATATCGTGTCATGTCATAGCATATCGTGTCATAGACATTTTCTCATATTTAGCATCATCTTTGTCATCATAGAATCATAGTCATTGCTTTAGTCATGAAAACTTTCAAAACCGTACAACTTGGATTTGGAGAAAAATGAATACTTTGGAAAGCATTTAGGAACTTTCATGAAGAAAATCATGCCTGGGAATCGAGGGATTAGTTAAAACAAATATTATTTAGTAGTCGGAATGATGTCCAAAAGTTTCCTTTAACTGTAATACGGAAATAAGCCAAATGGAGCCATAGGAGGAAATTAGGGAATAGTGGGCCCACCTCGAGTCAAATGAGGCGGCGTACACAATTGACGTATAATACATTTCATGGCATGACTTACGAGAGTCTTAGGGTAAACGGATCCTATTCATGCAAGTTCCGTGTGTTTAGACAATTCTTTCAACTATTCATAAGCATTTAATTCAATTCTACTGAATGAATAGTAGTCAAGTTCAAGCTCGGATTTCTAGAATGAGAGTAGTCCCCGAGACACGTATTCAAGCCTATTACATCTAAGACATGCCAGAGAAGGAAAGTGAAACCTTACATACCTCTTTCTGCTCCTTCTGCTAATCCAAATTCAAGTTGCAAATCCGCCAAAATCTACAATTTGGTCATGTTTACCAAACATTGATTAGTGCATTTAGAATTGGATTCTTAAATGAAACTTGGCTACCGAAATTTCGCAGCACTTCCCCCCGTAAATACACCATCCCCAAAATCCAACTCGGCTCATTTTAATCAACAATAACAATCCGGAATTCAACCCGGCCAAAGTATCAATAATACCAACAATTATTCTAACAATGCTTCAATATTCAATTCAATCCAATTCAATTCAATTCAATTCACATAATCTTCCAACAACTCAAACAACATACTACTTTATCCGAAACCTTCAACCTCAACAATATCCATACATTTCATCATCGCATAATCCATAACGACGACAACTAGAATCTCAAATAACATCAATTTACATTAACTTACCAAAGCTCCTATTATCCGACCATAACCACTTCTTACATATTTTCATGCATTTTCATCTATCCCTTTACATTACAACAACAAACAACATTCCACATAGAATCAATCCATTCTTTCCATGCAACACAACACAACACGACCAACTCATACGACACAACACATATAACATAACACACGGCCAACACTAATCCAAACGGCTACCATTACAACATATTATATTCATGGTTTTTCATTCCTTTTACATTATGGATTTCACAACACAACAATCAAACTACCAAAATAAAATCAATTCATCACACCTCCACAACACTACTTCTATTCGGCCACATCAACAACTTCCCTATTTCCATAAATTACATCATTTTCTACATGCTACAATATTCACAACCATCCATAACACATGAAAGAAGATTGAATCATACCTCTTTTACTTGCCTCCAACTCACGGCTAGGATTGGTTCTTTGCAAAACGAATGGTTTTCTTTCTCCAACAACTACTCCATGATGATAAGGACCTTCTAATTAGTAGGAAAACAAGAAGAAAATAATTCCCCATGATCAAGATTGAGGGGCTGGTTTCGGCCAGCCCTCATCCGTTTTTCTCCTTCTTCTTTTTTCTCTATTTTTCTTGAATTTTCTAGAGCCAAAATGATGAAGACTTACCTTCTTTGACCATCCTTCCATATTTATATTAATATGGCACATGACCATGCACATGGCCAAGCACATGGCCGGCCATGTGCCCTCTCCTTTCTTTTTTTTTCTTTTTTTCCCTCTAATTTTCTCTTCAAATCTCTAGAATTTTCCAAATGATAAAAGATGAATTCTAGCCTTGTCATCTTTGTCCACAATATGTTTTTGGCCACCAAAGCATAAGATGAACACATATTTTATTACATGGCTTGCAACAAGTGGCCAAGGCACAGGTGGGACCCACGGCCACATTGGCTTTTTCCAAAAATTCATGAACTAGTAGAAACTTCTAAATTCCACATTTGTCCTCGATATTCCATGCCCATGTTATTTACAAACAACTTGCGCATTAAAACAAGACCGGAGAATGGCCTTGCCCTTAACTTCCCGCTATTGTCTTACAATATTCCAACGTACAAAATGCGGGATATAACAAGTTGCAAGGCGCTAAGTATTTCTCGAAGATAGACTTGAGGTCAGGATACCACCAGGTTAGGGTGAAGGAAGAAGACATTCCAAAGACAAAGATTCCGGATGAGATATGGCCACTATGAGTTTCGTGTTATGTCGTTCGGGCTAACTAATGCCCCAGCTGCATTCATGGATTTGATGAATCGTGTATTCAGACCCTTCCTAGATTTATTCGTGATTGTGTTTATAGATGATATTCTGGTTTATTCGCCGTCAGAGGCCGATCACGTAGAACATCTGCGGACAGTGCTTGGAATTCTTTGAGGTAAAGAGTGGTATGCCAAGTTTTCTAAGTGTGAGTTCTGGTTGAACTCTGTGGCTTTTCTGGGTCACATCATTTCGGAGGAAGGCGTTAGAGTGGATGCCCAAAAGATTGAGGCTGTGAAGAATTAGCCAAGGCCCACGGCACCAACGGAGATATGTAGTTTCTTAGGCTTGGTAGGTTATTATAGATGGTTTGTGGAAGGATTTTTCTCTCTTTCAGCCCCATTGACCAAATTGACTCGTAAATCGCCTAAGTTCCAATGGACGATACTTGTGAGCGAGTTTTCAGACGTTGAAGGATAAGCTAACTTCAGCACCAATTTTGACTCTTCCAGAAGGAGCGGATGGCTATGTGGTATATTGTGATGCTTCAGGTGTTGGGTTGGGTTGTGTATTGATGCAACATGGTAAGGTTGTTGCTTATGCTTCTAGGCAGTTGAAGAAGCACGGGAATAATTATCCAACCCATGACCTTGAGTTAGCGGCAGTGATTCATGCCTTGAAGATATGGAGGCACTACTTATACGGTGTCCATGTTGATATCTATACTGATCATAAGAGTCTCCAGTACATCTTTACGCAGAAGGATTTGAACTTGCGTCAGAGGCGATGGTTGGAGAGGTTAAAAGATTATGATGTGGATATTCTGTATTATCCCGGGATGGCGAATGTAGTAGCCGATGCCCTTAGTCGTAAATCTATGGGTAGTTTGTCACACGTACCGCCAGAGAAAAGAGAGATAGTCTGTGATGTTCATCGATTAGCTAGCCTCGAAGTTCGATTGATAGATTCAGGTGATGCAGGGGTTACTGCTCAAGACACAGCGGTATCATCCTTGGTAGCTGAGATAAAGGAGCATCAGTATGAAGACCCTGCTCTAGTTTATTACCGAGATACAAAGACCTCAGAAAGAAAAGACACCCTTTGTGATCATAGGTGTTAGGGTACTCAGATATCGAGGTAGGTTGTGTGTCCTTAGTGTTGCAGGACTCCGACAACAGATTATGGGAGAGGCACATTACTCCCGCTATTCTATTCATCCAGGCTCAACAAAGATGTACCATGATCTCAAGGAAGTTTATTGGTGGGATGGTATGAAAAGAGATATAGCAGAATTTGTCGCTCAGTGTTCGAATTGTCAATAGGTCAAAATAGAACACCAGAAGCCTGAAGCCCTATTGCAAGCTATGGAGATCCCGACATGGAAGTGGGAGGTAATTAATATGGACTTTATTACAGGGTTTCCCCATACTCAGCGGAAGTATGATTCGATATGGGTCATAGTTGATAGGCTCACAAAGTCAGCTCATTTTCTGCTTATCAGAACTACTTATGCAGCCGAGAATTATGCGAGGCTTTATCTTAAGGAGATTGTATGACTCCATGGTTCTCCTTCAGCCATTATTTCAGATAGGGGAGCACAGTTCACAGCCATATTCTGGAAGACTTTTCAGCCGGGATTGGGGACTCAGGTGAGTCTTAGCACCGCATTCCACCCCCAGAAAGATGGAAAAGCAGAGCGTACTATACAGACCCTTGAGGATATGCTCAGAGCTTGTGTGCTTGACTTTCAGGGCAATTGGGAGGATCATTTGACTCTTATCGAGTTCGCGTATAATAACAATTACTATTCCAGTATTCAGATGGCTCCTTATGAGGCCTTATATGGGCGAAGGTGTAGATCGCCCATAGGATAGTTTGATGTTGGGGAGAATCAGTTGCTAGTGTCACACCCTGATTCTTACTAGGGTGTGATGGGCACCCGACCCCACATTCGGAGCCGAGCGAACCCACCGACTCTTATTACATACATAAACTTTCGGACTCTTAATCAGACAATAATGACAAGTACAACAAATATTTTTGGAAATATCTCTGTAATGTACAAATTGAGCGTAACTTGTAATCATATGGAATTTATGGCATAATACGAGAATGACATGGCGGCCGGTGGAGCCGCTACAAAACCGACATCCGAACCCACGACTCGTCTCGCAAAGTCTCTGAATAGATAACCGGTAACATATAGCATACACACTTTGACTCGGCAAAGACTCCGAGCAAAAAGGAGCTTGCCAATGCCGCCGGAACATCTTCTACACGTCTTCTAGTCGTCTGGGTGTACCGCGCGGCATGAAACGCAACCCCAAAGAACGGGGGTCGATACGGAATATGTACCGAGTATGCAAAGCATAAAATACGATAAACGTAATCATAACGAATGAGGATACGAACATAAATGCAATGGCCGGAGTATCGAAATGCTTACTCATAAAATATAGGCAAATGCATAATAGAAAATATATGCCATGCCGGCCCCATTATGGGACTCGGCAAGAAAGTGGCCGCCCCCGACACCGGCGCCACAACATATCGTAACATATCGAATGTGCACATAGCATAGCATATCGATGTCCATATCATATCATATCATATCAAAGTGTACATGGCACAAGATACTCACAACCCATGTACATGTATACCTACCCCCTCACATCGAGGCACGACGAACAATGCAAGGGGAAAACGCTTGATAACATATCCGGCCCGGCTCGGTGAAGGAAGCATTGAGGCATCCACGAGTGGAGTAGTGAGAAACAAAATGCAATATAGAATGTACAGCATATACAGAGATCAGACGGAATAATCAAACGACATATCATGAAAAAGGGTCCGGACGAAGCATAGCACATACCTTTTAACGACCGCGGAGGATTCTTTTCAAAAGAGAACCTTAGGGGTCATTTGTGTCTATCAAAATATAAAACATATACAGAGACTCGATAGCATAACTCAAATCGCAGACCTTATAGCGAACATTTATCAATAATCATAACATAAGTCTTTCGGATATCAGAATGGTTCGTGTCAAAATAGTCTTTCTGAAGAAGTTTCAAATCCCAAAGTAGGTCATAAGACTCAATAAAATAATTATAGCAGCTTATTCTTTAGAACTTAGAAAGGTAGTTAAAAGTTTTCCTTAGTTTCCATTCAAAGGTAGTTTAAATAGGATATTAGGAAAAATTCGGACAAAGTGAGCCCACCTCGACCAAATGAGGTGGCGTATGTGAATTACGTATGTTAAACTTCATAACGTCATCCAGGGGGATTTTTAAGGTAATCGGATTTCATTTGCACAAGTTCTGGGGGTTAGACAACTTTTATAACTTTTCACACACAATATTCAATTCAATTCTACCGAATGAAAAAAAGGGGAGTTTTTGGACGTGGATTCCGAGGGAGTAGAGTTGTCCCCGAGGTCCAAATTCAAACCTAGTACATCTAAGACATGCCAAGAGAAAGAATGGGAGAGCTTTACATACCTTGTTTGCCCTTTACGCTTGCCAAAATTCAAATCCCGTTTCGTCCAAAACCTACAAATGGTCACATTTACCAATTGCTATTCATAAGGCTTAAAGTTTCAATCTTAATCAATACTTGTCTATAAAAATTTGGGCGAAAGATCTCCCCTATACATACAACATCCCCGAGATTCAAACTCGGCCCAAAACAACAACAACCATACCAACAACAATGTAAACAACATCAACAATCGACTAGAAACGCATTCTAGCGCCAATAGCCTTATTTCCCAAATAATGCAACTACTCCAAATCCAACATTACACTTATAAGTCAATATCCATATTTTCATGTTCACATACTAGTTTAAGATCATTCAAACATAAACTAAGAGCATTCCAAGCTATATATCCAATATTCAACAATTCCATCAATTTCCATATTCAATCCAAAGTTCTCATATATGCAACGAAAGCATCCCAACGCATTTTCTACTCACTAATTCATCTCCAATAACAACAATCTACACTTCCTCAACTTCATTATCTTAATATCATAAAATCGCATTAATATGACATAATTTCTCTACATTCCATTTTCATGCCAACTTACCCCATATATGCTTCACTTACATTGTAACGATCACAACAACACAACTAACATGTTACGCAAAATAAATCCATCACCATTCCACCCATATATAGGCCACGGCCAACATGCAATTTTCAACTTCATCCCATTTTCATTCAACTTTCATTTCCAATACAATTTCCATAATAACCACAACTAGAATACAACATAAAATCCAACCTACTTCATTTATACACTAGCACATACACACGGCCACATATGCACACACACAAATACCATGCAAACTTCCATAATTTCGTGCATTCTATCCATTTCCACATACTACAACACAAATGAATCCTTCATAACATGTAAAAAGGGGTTGAATCTTACCTTTTTCCTTCAACTTCTTTACTTGTCCCAAATGCGAAAACGACGAAACGAACGACTTATCTTCCGAAACAATTATACCACGTTGTAGAGGACCCTTGAATTAGTAGGAATACAACAAGAAAATAATTTTTGGGGACAAAATTTGAAGAGACAAGAATTGAAGACCATGGCCGAATGGCCATGGTTGTTGTTCTCCTTCTTTCTTTCTTTCTTTTTCTTGAAAACTCTAGAATAACAAATGGCCCCTTGTTTATTTAATTTGCAAACTTTGGCCCCTTCATGGGCTTGGCCCATTTTCTTTCTTTTTTTCATTCTATGGCCGGTTGGGCCTCTCACTTGGGCTTTGCTTGTTCTTTTTTTTTTCAAGCCCAATTACTTAATCCATTTGTTGGATAATTCATGAAACCATTTTTTTGTAATTCCAATTTTGCCCTTAGCCTTTTCCAATATTTCCACATCCAAAATTTTCATAACCGACTTATGAACCAACAATACCAATTCATTGCGTTGTCCTTAACTTGACACAATTATCCCAAACTATCCGAACGCGCAAAATACGGGGTATAACATCCTCCCCCCCTTTAGAACATTCGTCCTCGAATGTTAAACTAGCCTTATAGGGGCTTACAAGTATTTCTGGGGGAGTTCTCTTTGTACGGTTATCACACACAACTCGTGCACTACTCAACACAATCAAATAAGTGATTCTGATTATCCGTAGGTATAGGAACCAAGTGGGGGTACTTCTTTTTCATCTCGCCTGGAGTTTCTTAAGTCACCTTTCCTTACTACTATTCTGCCAAACAGTACCTTAATGGAAATCACCCCTTTGTTACGCAGTCTCCTTATATAGCTAATCCATATGAGTTTAGA